>NC_054382.1:4181370-4481370 GCF_017654675.1 Xenopus laevis | reverse complement strand
ATTCATATATTTTACGTAATCCGTATCCACCGCTGTAGTAGTGTATACGTTGACCTTGTAGGCATTATTTGCACACTGTTTTCTTCAACCCGCCATCGAGCTGTGTGACCTTGTTCACATTTTGTCTAAATATTGATAATATTATCGTCTCTAGAAAAACCACTTGAGTTACTTTTTTCAAGCAGCATTCATATATTTTACGTAATCCGTATCCACCGCTGTAGTAGTGTATACGTTGACTTTGTAGGCATTATTTGCACAGTGTTTTCTTCAACCCGCCATCTAGCTGTGTGTATTATCGTTTCCAGAAAAACCAACTGAGTTTTTGTTGTTGTTGTTGTTTTTTTAAAAATAATGCCAGGCAAAGGCAGGCCGCCACGCAGAGGCCGTGCTAGGGGCCGTGCTGCTATGCAATCCTGTGGCCCTAGCAAATTGCCCAGTTTTAAAAAGCCAATGACCCTGAACTCCCAAAATGCTGAAGAGGTAGTTGACTGGCTTACACAGCACACCCCATCCTCTACCGTTTCTAACTTTACCACAACATCCTCCTCATCCTCCACTGCTATGGCCACCCCACGTAACACTTCCTCCACCACCGGTGCCCCTTCTTCACTGGGGTCAGAGGAGTTATTTTCCCATGAGTTTCTTGAACTGAGTAATGCGCAACCATTATTGCCAGAAGAAGATGAAGGAGATGAGGACCTTACACCAGATTTAATTCTGGCAGAGAACACGATAGAGATGGACATAATGAGTGATGAGGAGGAGGTCCCCGCTGCTGCTTCCTTCTGTGATGTGTCAGAAGAAATTGATGCGTCTGAGGAGAATGATGATGAGGAGATTGATGTTTTGTGGGTGCCTAGTAGAAGAGAGCAAGAGGAGGGTAGTTCAGATGGAGAGACGGAGAGTCAGAGAGGCAGTAGGAGAATAAGACTTAGAAGAAGCAGGGAGGACAGCCCGCAGGGATCAGTAGGGCAACAACATGTATCGGCACCTGTGTTCAGCCGGCCAACGCACCCGCCATTGCCGCCAATACCGCCAACTCCGCCAACTTCTACTGTTACCGCCAGATCGCACACTTCCAAAAAGTCAGCAGTGTGGGATTTTTTTAATGTGTGTGCCTCTGACAAAAGCATTGTAATTTGCAATGAGTGCAGTCAGAAACTGAGCCTTGGTAAGCCCAACAGCCACATAGGTACAACTTCTATGCGAAGGCACATGAGCGGCAAGCACAAAGCACTTTGGGAGCAACACCTCAAAGGCAACAGGCAAACTAAAAGCCACACTCCTTCTGGTCCAGCATCTTACTGCTCTACCTCTGCTCTCCTTGACCCGTCTGAACCACCCTCCACTCCGCCTTCCACCTTGACCACCTGTTCCCATTCCCAGTCATCTGCCACCAGCCAAGTTTCTGTGAAGGCCATGTTTGAGCGTAAGAAGCCAATGTCTGACTGTCACCCCCTTGCCCAGCGTCTGACAGCTGGCTTGTCTGCACTCTTAGCCCGCCAGCTTTTACCATACCAGCTGGTGGACTCTGAGGCCTTCCGCAAATTTGTAGCAATTGGGACACCGCAGTGGAAGGTACCCAGCCGCAATTTTTTTTCTAAAAAGGGAATACCACACCTGTACCAACATGTGCAGAGCCAAGTTACCGCATCTCTGTCACTTAGTGTTGGGCCAAAGGTCCATATGACTACTGACGCATGGTCCTCCAAGCATGGTCAGGGCAGGTATGTCACCTACACTGCCCACTGGGTGAACTTGGTAATGGCTGGGAAGCAGGGAATGGGTAGCTCAACAACAACAGTGGAGTTGGTGTCACCGCCACGGATTGCACGCGGTTCTGCCACCACCTCTACTCCTCCATCGCTCTCTACCTCGTCTTCTTCTTCTTCTTACTCTGCTGCTGGGACCTCCTTCTCCTCCTCCACACCTGTGCACCCCCAGCTCCCCCTAGGCTATTCGACGTGCCAGGTACGCCGTTGTCACGCTGTCTTGGGGATGACGTGCCTGGAAAGCAAAAACCATACCGGATCTGTACTCCTGTCATCTCTGCAGTCACAGGCCGATCGGTGGCTGACCCCACACCAACTGCAGATCGGAAAAGTGGTGTGTGACAATGGAAGCAATCTGTTGGCAGCGTTGAGACTAGGCAATTTAACACATGTGCCCTGCATGGCACATGTGTTAAATTTAATAGTCCAACGTTTTGTCTCCAAGTACCCAGGATTCCAGGACGTTCTCACCCAGTCCAGAAAGGTGTCGGCCCATTTCAGACGTTCCTACACAGCCATGGCACGCCTTGCTGACATTCAGCAGCGCTACAACATGCCAGTCAGGCGTTTGATTTCTGACAGCCAGACTCGCTGGAATTCAACGCTCCTTATGTTGGAACGTCTGCTGCAACAACAAAGGGCCGTCAACGAGTACCTTTTTGAACTGGGTGGTAGGACTGGATCTGCACAGCTGGGGATTTTTTTCCCCCGTTACTGGGTGCTTATGCGCGATGCCTGCAGGCTCATGCGACCTTTTGAAGAGGTGACAAATATGGTCAGTCGCACCGAAGGCACCATCAGCGACCTAATACCCTTCGCTTTATTCCTGGAGCGTGCCGTGCGACGAGTGACAGATGAGGCTGTAGACCAGCGTGACGAGGAGCTGGAAGCGCACGATTTCTGGTCGGAATCACCAGAACGAACCCAGGCACATGCTGCAACGCAGGGAGAGGTGCCAGAAGTGGAGTCAGAGGAGGAAGGTGGCTTTGTGGAGGAGGAGGAGGAGGACCAACAGGAGCAGGCTTCCCAGGGGGCTAGTGGTGACCTTTTGGGGACCCCTGGTCTTGTACGTGGCTGGGGGGAGGAGACCGTGGATGATGCAGTCCTTGATAATGAGGAAGCGGAGATGGATAGCTCTGCATCCAACCTTGTGAGAATGGGGTCTTTCATGCTGTCATGCCTGTTGAAGGACCCCCGTATCAAGAGGCTTAAGGAGAAGGACCTGTACTGGGTCGCAACGCTACTAGACCCTCGGTACAAGCATAAAGTGTCAGAAATGTTACCAACATACCACAAGTCCGAAAAGATGCGGCATTTACAAACCAGCCTGCAAAACATGTTGTACAATGCTTTTAAGGGTGATGTCACTTCAGGAACTCATCAACATTCCAGGGGCAGAGGTGCCAGTAATCCTGCCACGAGCACACCTGCAAGGACAAAGCCCTTTGGCCAGTCTGTAACGTCAGACATGCAAATGTTTTTCTGTCCAAGGCAGCGCCACAACCCTTCTGGATCCACCCTCAAAGAACGCCTCGACCGGCAGGTAGCGGACTACCTGGCATTAACTGCAGATATCGACACTCTGAGGAGCGATGAACCCCTGGACTACTGGGTGCGCAGGCTTGATCTGTGGCCAGAGCTGTCACAATTTGCCATGAACCTCTTGTCTTGCCCAGCCTCAAGTGTGCTCTCAGAAAGGACCTTCAGTGCAGCAGGAGGGATTGTAACTGAGAAGAGAACTCGCCTAGGTCACAAAAGTGTCGATTACCTGACCTTTATTAAAATGAATGAGGGGTGGATCTCGGAGGGTTACTGCACGCCGGAAGACTTGTTCTGACTTCTATGCAGCTGTCCTTCTCTTCAAGCCTCATGACTCCACACACAGCTGTCCTTTAGCGTCCTCCTCCTCCCTCCGCCACCGTTACAAACTAGGGTGCAAACCCTACTGGTTTAATTTTTTCTGGCCTCTGTGCTTCAGTGGCTGCGACCAAAAAAATGCCTATTTTCTGCATTTATATGACATAATTTTTCTGGCCTCTGTGCTTCAGTGGCTGCAACCAAAAAAATTTATATTTTCAGCATTTATATGGCATAATTTTTCTGTCAACTGTGCTTCAGTGGCTGCGACCAAAAAAATGCATATTTTCTGCATTTATATGGCATAATTTTTCTGGCCTCTGTGCTTCAGTGGCTGCAACCAAAAAAATTACTATTTTCAGCATTTATATGGCATAATTTTTCTGGCAACTGTGCTTCAGTGGCTGCGACCAAAAAAATGCATATTTTCTGCATTTATATAGCATAATTTTTCTGGCCTCTGTGCTTCAGTGGCTGCAACCAAAAAAATTTATATTTTCAGCATTTATATGGCATAATTTTTCTGTCAACTGTGCTTCAGTGGCTGCGACCAAAAAAATGCATATTTTCTGCATTTATATGGCATAATTTTTCTGGCCTCTGTGCTTCAGTGGCTGCAACCAAAAAAATTTATATTTTCAGCATTTATATGGCATAATTTTTCTGGCAACTGTGCTTCAGTGGCTGCGACCAAAAAAATGACTATTTTCAGCATTTATATGGCATATTTTTTCTGGCCTCTGTGCTTCAGTGGCTGTGGCCAAAAAAACTGGGCAAACAATGCCTACAAGGTCAACGACGTTGACCTTGTAGGCATTGTTTGCCCAGTTTTTTTGGCCACAGCCACTGAAGCACAGAGGCCAGAAAAAATATGCCATATAAATGCTGAAAATAGTCATTTTTTGCCATACGTTGACTCAACGTATATGGCAAAAAATGACTATTTTCAGCATTTATGTGGCATATTTTTTCTGGCAACTGTGCTTCAGTGGCTGCAACCAAAAAAACTGGGCAAACAATGTCTACAAGGTCAACGTATGGCGAAAAATTACTATTTTCAGCATTTATATGGCATATTTTTTCTGGCAACTGTGCTTCAGTGGCTGCGTCCAAAAAAACTGGGCAAACAATGTCTACAAGGTCAACGTATGGCGAAAAATGACTATTTTCAGCATTTATATGGCATATTTTTTCTGGCAACTGTGCTTCAGTGGCTGCGTCCAAAAAAACTGGGCAAACAATGCCTACAAGGTCAACGTATGGCAGTTGTTTAAAGAGAACAGTAGATTACTAGCCAGCAAAGCTACCTAAGCTAAAATGTCCCTCAAATCCCTGCAGACTTCTGTCCCTCCAATACAGAGCAGTATCAAGCAGATTACTAGCCAGCAAACTTACTATCATCTGTCCCTGAAATCACTAACAGCTCTCCCCCTACACTATCTCTTCCAAGCACACACAGGCAGATTTTTCAGATACATTTTTGCCCTTGATCCCCCTCTGGCATGCCACTGTCCAGGTCGTTGCACCCTTTAAACAACTTTAAAATCATTTTTCTGGCCAGAAATGTCTTTTCTAGATGTTAAAGTTCGCCTTCCCATTGAAGTCTATGGGGTTCGCGAACCGTTCGCGAACCGCTCGCATTTTTGCGCAAGTTCGCGAATATGTTCGCGAACTTTTTTTCCGACGTTCGCTACATCCCTAGCCCCAGACTGCACATCCTGCAGTGGTCAGTTACTCACAATGAATCACTATCCAGTCAGATTGTTTTCCTTATACAATAGACAGCAGCCCTTTCTAAATTTTTGTTTTCGACGCAAACTGTATATTTCTAGGAGTTTCCAGCTATTAAAATATCTAAACATAAAAATAAACCTAGATAAGCACCCTTGGCACTTACTCCACAATTATTTCAAATGAGGACATTTACGTGTATTAATTGAGAAACATCTTCCTACCACCGGCCCTCCCATGGGATATTTTAAAGTGTTTGTAATATGTTGATGACAATTAAGATTAAATTATGCATTTTCCTGCTTATCACACTATTTTTCATGATTCTGGTTTGTTAATATAATTAAAAAATTTTGGTTTGGCCCATTACTAGGTCTGCAAAGCAAAGGCCAAGATTCAAATGATTATTAGTAAAGTGAGATGAGATATTTATTCAGATAGGATTCCAAAAGGGAATGGGGAAAAAAAATTATTTCTTGACCTGCAAAATGAGGTAAATGGTAAAAAGGTCAGGAACTGGTTGAAATTAACTTTTGGAGAATTATTTTTAGGGTAGTTTATAATAAATGCTACATGTTGTCTCAAAAATATGTGATAATTACTACTACTTAGGGGCAGATTTATTAAGGTTCCACTGGTAAATTCAAATTAATTTTTTTTGTGTCAAAACTCACACCTTCTAATTTAAAAGCACCAACTCAAATGTAAATTTGAAAGTAATATTTATCACACCTCGACAGTTTAAATTTGAATATTCGCCACCTAATACCTGCCAAATTCATTTACAAGTGAATGTCAGAGGTCTGTTGACCCATTTGAGGATGTTAATAGCCTTCCTGACAATTGAGTTTCCTTCGTATTCGATTAGAATACAAATCGAATTTTCATTTTGTTCCCATTCAATCGTATTTTAGACGTTCAAATTTTGTTCATAAATAACCTCCATTCGAGTTGCGCGTACATTCGAATTCAATCCAAATTAAATACCTATTAGAGGAATGTTGTTTTCTATTACTCTGGTCCAATCTGGTTCCACGCCCAAACCCCATGACCATGAACAAACGATCAAATATCTGTATTCACGCTGAAACTTCAAGGGGAAGAACTTTAAATATTCTGATATTGGGGCATTAATAGTCTGAGCAATAGAAACATGACTGCTCTGCACTGGACTGGCTTTGCTCTCCAGGAATACAACATTGTTGTATTTTATATTATATATATATATAATATTTTATATTATATATATAATATTGTATTCCAATATTTTATTATAATTTTGTATTCTAATATTTTATTCCAATATTTTATTATAATATTTTATTATAATATTTTATTCCAATATTTTATTATAATATTTTATTCTAATCTTTTATTCTAATATTTTTAATCTACCGTATATACTCGAGTATAAGCCGATCCGAGTATAAGCCGAGGTACCTAATTTTACCTACGAAAACTGGGAAAACTTATTGACTCTAGTATAAGCCTAGACACAACTACAGCCCTGTCTCCCAGCAGCGCACCTTCCGCCAAAGAGACTCCCCCAGCGATCAACCGGACTTCTTTGCAAAGTTGATGGTGACAGAGAATTGTGCAGAGAGTGCTGTGTGATATTGCCATCACTGTTAATTTTTCGTATAACCAACAGAGGGCGCTGTGTGATATTGCAGTCACTGTTATTCTTTCATATAACCAACAGATGGCGCTGGGTTATATTGCAGTCACTGTTATTCTTTGATATAACCAACAGATGGCGCTGTGTGATATTGCAGTCACTGTTATTCTTTCATATAACCAACAGATGGCGCTGTGTGATATTGCAGTCACTGTTATTCTTTCATATAACCAACAGATGGCGCTGTGTGATATTGCAGTCACTGTTATTCTTTGATATAACCAACAGATGGCGCTGTGTGATATTGCAGTTACTGTTATTCTTTGATATAACCAACAGATGGCGCTGTGTGATATTGCAGTTACTGTTATTCTTTGATATAACCAACAGAGGGTGCTGTGTGATATTGCAGTCACTGTTATTCTTTCATATAACCAACAGAGGGCGCACTGTTATTCTTTCATAAAACCAACAGAAGGCATTGTGGGATATTGCAGTCTCTCCCCAAGTGAACTGTTGGTATAGGAATGATTAAAAGTGACTGCAATCTCAGCTATTGCCCGCTGACCCGAGTATAAGCCGAGGTAAACTTTTTCAGTACATTTTGGATGCTGAAAAACTCGGCTTTTACTCGAGTATATACGGTAATATTTTTTAAACTAATATTTTATTCTTATTATAATATTTTATTGTAATATTTTATTCCAATATTTTATTATAATATTTTACTCCAATATTTTATTGTAATATTTTATTCCAACATTTTATTGTAATATATTATTACAATATTGTATTACAATATTTTATTACAATATTTAATTCCAATTTTTTTATTATTATATTTTTATTCCATGATTTTATTATAATATATTATTCCAATATTTTATTCCAATATTTTATTATAATATTTTATTCCAACCTACTGGTTTAAAGCTACAACTCCCAGAATCCCCCCTCAACCCTACTGGTTGTTGTGTTGAGAGCTTAAGTTCAGCAATGGATGTCTGGAGGGCTCACACTATAGACAGCGTTGGGAGGAAATACCTGAAGGATTTAAGCCTTGTTACACTAATGACCTCCCTGGAAGCCCTGGTGTCTACTAAGGTGCCTGGGGCCTGGCATGGCCATGATGACACCACTGCACAAGCAAGCCATCTCTTGGGAGCCCCTGGACTAGAGACACCCTTGCAATTAACTGCTTATGTTTATTTTCTTAACTCCCCACCCACACACATATTTCTTGTACAACCAGATTTTCAAGATGTTGAAATATAAGGCTATTGCGACACAGGGCGTTACTATGACCAAGCATAAAACTCCTCTACCTGTAACCTCATCAAAGTGAACCTCTACTCAAGAGCTCATCCTGATCTCAAATGAATTAGACCAATTTGATAGGCCCCTAAGTAGCAAGTAATATCCAAAAAGTGGTTATAGCTTTTTCAAAAAGAAAAGAAATGCAACATTTCCCAAAGTTACTCAAAATAGAACACTTTACATATCGAGGAACACATTCCTTAAAGCTCAAGGGAAAGCGGGTACTTGTAGTTCAGCTACAGCTGCAGAGCATCAAGTTGGCAGTTCTGAAACATAATGATTTTATGGTTCCAAACATCTGGTTTTTAACATTTTTAAAACAAAATTGTTTCTGCTCAATGAAGGTCTGCGTTGGCACCGCGCTCCCTGTAGGAATTGTGGATCCCATAAATTACTGTTAGTCACCACAGGGGTTTATATATGTGTTGAATATTTTGAAACCTTTCCTGTGCCAAACAGGTAGGCGGGTAAGGTAGAGAGTCTGGCAAGGTGCATGCGGCTGTTAGTTAACATGATACTATGGATCTGTGGAACACTTTAATTTCCTGTGCGACCCGTCAAACCATTATGTGAACATGAATGGCTGCCAAGCAGAGCTCATTCTTTATAGCTTTCAATGTGTGTTCTAAAGCTCTAAGGCAACCCCAATTCTCCGAAGAAAATCACAGTGGAATTTAACAAAATATTAAGATTTTGACTCGTAGGTGAGGGCAAAGTGAATGTAAGCATTGTATAGCAGACTAGGTCAAATATTTTTATAAACACTCAGCACCTTTTCTACCAAGTTGGTTTTTTTTTGTAATACAAAAGTTACACATGAAAGATTTATTTGACTCGCATCGCTTGACTCTGTAGCACATATGTCAGACACAAAGCACTTGCACTGTTACACATTTTATTATGAATCATAGATTTTTATGTGTTTATTTTATTACATACAGGTATTTTGGCACCTTGTTAAAAAATTTTAATTGTAAAACAATATATATATATAAATATATAGTGAATAAAGTACCCCCTCTTGTAAAATATAAGGATATTAGAAGTAGTGATGGGCAAATTTATTCGCCAGGCGCGAATTCGCGGCGAATTTGCGCGTTTCGCCGCCAGCGAATAAATTCGCAAAACGCCCGCAAAAATTCGCGGGCGTCAAAAAATTTTTTTTCTAATTTTTCGGCGAAGCAAAACGGCGCAAATTCGTCCATCACTAATTAGAAGTTACCGAGGAGTTTCATGACCATATAAAAGTACGAGGCCGAAGGCCGAGTGTTTTTATACAGGTCATGGAACTCCAAGGTAACTTCTAATATCCTCATATTTTACAACTGGGGGTACTTTATTTATTATAATACACAAGTTTCAGTGAGTCATGTGACTGAAATGACATCAGAACTCACCGTTTATAACTGATGACATCAGAACTCACCATTTATAAGGATATGATTTACAAGATATTCATGGCTTTTGTGTATTATATATATATATATACGGTATTATGTAAAGGAGTGTTGTTTAGGAATTGTAATTTTTAGGTTTTTTAAAACCAATGAACGTAAACAAAGGTTTTTCTTTAATTAGATTTACTGATAACACTCCTCAAATCAGAAAAATGTGACCACATTAAATTGCATTCTTCAAAACCTTGATTTTTTGAAAATTGCTTGCATTTTGAATTTTTACATTCACATATTTCAGTTTTTTGATTGCTTAATCTTGAAAAATCTTTTGAGAAAAAAGTGCTGAACGATCTGGAAAAAAAATTACAAATATCTCTAAAACCTCTAAAAAATTACTGAAAATCTGAAAACCTCTTAAAGACTGAATGGTTAAAAAAAAAAAAAAGGTCCAATAGGATCAGTGCAGATCCCATTAACTTCTATGGAATGGCTTTTACTTGACAACGTTTTGAGTTTTTCATGGTTTTTACACTTGTTGGATTTTGGTGTTTTTAAAGGTTTTTGAAACCACAACGAAATTCACAAACTCTAAAATTGTGAATGTCGTGAGATTTATTAAAAAATCCAAATAAAAAAGTATGAATGAATAAAAGGGCTGAACGATGCACTAAAACATACAAAAAACTAGAGTTTTTCTGACAATTTAGCGGAGAAAATATTTATTTAAAGAGGTCCAATAGGATCAGAGCTGCTCCCCTAGACTTCTATAGCACCTTGACAACTTTTACTTGGTGTAGTTTTGCCTTAGATGTTTTCGTGTTTTTTCACTCTAACTTTCCAAGCTTTTTTTAAAAAAATATAGAAAAAACACGCTTTTCTAGAGATTCCTGGGAAAAAAAGTATTCGATTGTTAGTAAATGACTCATTTAATAAATCTCAAATTTTTAGTTTTACGGAAATGGAAATTTTTTTTTTTTTAGAGAAAATATGATTCATGAAAAAAAAGGAGATTCCAATTTTAGTAAATAAGCCCCATATGGTTGTCTATACTCCTTACTGGCAAAGCAAAGTCAATGGCAGATGGTCCCTTTAACAATTGGAAGATGTTTTTTGCCTTCATGATTCTCATTAGTTTGGGCTGTTTGACGATATTTTTGCTTGATAATCCGATAAAGATAATTTTTGATCTGAATTAATTATGGTTGGGAGTTAGGTCGAATTTGTTTTAATAAAAAAACTAGAAAAATATGAGTTTTAGTAAATATGCCCCCTAGATTTGATGAAACTTGGCAAATTGTGGCAAAGTCAGCTGTGTTTTTTTAACCCGGGTCAATTAACCCAGGCAACTCTGTATAAAGGGACACATGAAATCCCCCAGTGTCCCATATAAAGACAACCTAAGGCAGTTTGGGAAAAGTTGGAAATAATATACAAAGGTCAATAAACCACTTTACACAACCCCAGGGTCCATGATAGTGCTCAATAGCTAACCCCCACATGCCCTTTGCGGTTTTCCCAACTGTAACCATTAAATACACAGAAAATTATAAAGTGGGTGTCATCTCTGATACAATATGGTTAGGGATGGGCACATTTTTTCGCTTGTTTCGCCTGCAAAAATGACGCCCATAGACTTGTATGGCATCGTGCCTCAAAAAAAAGATATGGTGTCATCTAGAAGAGACTTGCAGTATCTTACCTGAAGTCCCCAACTTTTTTGTACCCGTGAGCCAACTGTAAAAAGTTGGAGAGCAAAGAAGGAATGCAAAGTCTTCCTGGGGGTGCCAAATATGAGCTGTGATTGGCTATTTGGTAGCCAGATAAAGGAGGAGGCCCTTGCTGAGAAAGCTTAGTGCTCCAAACACTTGCACCAACACAGGCTTGATTTGTTTAGAGTCTATGTAACCTTCATAATGATTAGTTACATTCTGATTAACTGCAGTTTACCTGCCTTACTGTTAATAAACCTATAGAGGCCACATGAGCTCCAAAGAGGCACGGTTATCTCAATCAATCCAGAGATTGTATCTTTTGCCGTACAGTTCAGCTATAAGTTGAGGGCTTCTGAATACTCTGCTCACAGCTTTATGGTGACTTCCACTTTTCTATATCTAAGTGCAGTCTCCCATGTTGTAGCGATGTAGCAGACACTTTTGGAAAGGTAAAGGGACTTTGTACTTTCCTGCTGGTGGAGCAGATGAAAGCGATGGCCCTCAAGAATGACAACATTCATCTACTGATGACTCCTTCTACACATTAAATTACCAAAGGATTCCTAATGGCGGTACATTTATAACTAACTTTATGTAGGAGTATGGAAACTAGGTTGCCCTACCAAAATAGAGCCCCTCAATGTTTTTACGAACCTAACAGAATGTTGTGCGTTAACCCAGGGTAGAAGCAGTGGAAAAGCTTAAAGAAGTGATGTAAATACTGTAGGGAAGTATCTCTTGTGATGGACAGGACTGTGTAATCCTCCCAGTTGTCTATGTAAGGCAGAGGCACAGTCACAATCATACTTTTGGGGCCCTTGTAGCCTCGATCGAGGAGGCATCATAGTATTTGTCGTGAAAAATCCATTACATTTCTTAAAACAACTAATTTTCTTTGTCAGGATTCGGGTATTCTTTAGTCTGAGGCAGAAATTACATTTACAGGTTATACAATTCCCCCCACCTGCCCCCCCCCAAAAAAACAACAACTTTGTCATGTGCATGCCATGTTTTTGGGATAAAATAGCAGTAGCTTCTGTGGTATATATAAAGTATCTCACTTAAAGGGGAAGTAAAGTGTAAAATAGAATAAGGCTAGAAATGCTATATTTTGTATACTAAACATAAACATGAACTTACTGCACCACAAGCCTAATCAAACAAATGATGTATGCTTTCAAAGTTGGCCACAGGGGGTCACCATCTTGTAACTTTGTTATACATCTCTGCAAGACCATGACTGTGCACATGCTCAGTGCGGTCTGGGCTGCTTAGGGATCGTCATAAATGATCAAAACAGCACAAGTCAAATAATATCTGCCAGAAGCCGA
This sequence comes from Xenopus laevis, assembly GCF_017654675.1. NCBI lineage: Eukaryota > Metazoa > Chordata > Amphibia > Anura > Pipidae > Xenopus > Xenopus laevis. The sequence continues at coordinate 4,468,632 of NC_054382.1, read as the reverse complement.
TACAGCAAGACTGATTAATAATCAGAATATACAGACTGCACTGGCTCCTGTGTTGTCATGTAATCTAATGTGGATTTTGTAGTTTTTCTCCAACTCTGCAGAACCAGTGGCTGCAGCAAAATAATCCTTCAAATAGAATCCCAGTTTATCTGTTTAAATCTGGCTCCATGATCTTTGTCCCTGCAGCTGGAGTTGGAAACAGTAAAGGGCATGTAAAGGCAAAAATAAAATCCAATACAAATCTCTACACAGTCGCCGACTGCTCTACAGGGAAACAAACAAAGCTGCTTGAGTTCTGCATGGCTGGGAGTAACCAGTAAGGTGAGCCTTGTGTGCCGGTATCTTTGTTCCTTGACTCAATTATAGGCTGCCGTATCCTCTACTACTGAGCACCAGGCTGTTATCTCCAGGAGGTTGCAGTGGGTTTGCGCTTGCTCTACCTTGTTCAAGTAAGGTGGGGGCTCCCCCTGCTGTTCATAAGTATGATTGTTTCCCTGCAGAGCAGTTAGGGACCGTCTGACAATTCCTATCCACAGCAGTAAATGAAGGGAGAATTTCACTGCATACAGTCAGGTTTCTTATAAAAACGGTACACATTTTTAATTAAAGTATATATCGAGTATATATCTAATACTATCAAGTTCTTTAAGGGGGCTTATTTATGTATTTTGCATTAGAAACCCCTCCCAAATCAAAAACCCTTCTGCACTTCAAAGTTGCCAAAGCCTTAAATTGTTCCGGTAACATTTTGGAAATTTCTGAGGATTTTCCCCTTAAACCGCAAAATGAGTTTGGAAATTCACACAGGGTTTCCAAAAACACGAGCAATCTTAAACAGGCCTCCCTGAGATGTTCACCTGAAAGCTTGAGTAAAACCGCCGACATTTCTAAGCAGCTTCAAGCAGCAGTAGTTACCTGACCCTGACTGCAACGTGAATCGCTTTATGGCACGAAAGTGATGATGTATTAAAAAGTTAAAAAAAGAAGTCTAAATAGTTTTCTAGCCGCGTGGTTTGAGACAATCAAACAAATGAGGGATATTTGGGTCGGTAGAAACATGTGGCAAACATTAGGGCAATCACTGTTTTTGTTGCCAGACAATCAAGCCCCAACCGAAGCACAAATACATTGACCAAAGCTTGATTATCAAATTCAGCAGATGTACGAGCTATTTAGCTGCGTATCTACAACACAAACCACCATTTCATTTTTGCTTTTTTTTCCTGTACATTGGGGAATAAAAACCAGGCCGATGTTTAGATTTACTTTCCCAATTTCGCGGTGTCCTGTGAATTCCTTAGACGCTGATTTACCCCATAGTGACAGAGATTCTGACTGTGCCCCTCTTTGCAATTCATGTCATATTTTTGGCTACAACAAACACAAACAAATGCCACATGCCGATGGTCCGTAAGGATTCCAAGGGGTTTGAGGTCTGGCCAAACCCTAAAAACAGTTTGCTGGTTATTTTTGCAGCAAGAATGAGGACAGGCTGTCTAGTCAGGGACGCACGAATGTGACTAACCACTAAAAGTGGCATATTTTGAAAGATCCCAGACGTAAACAATAAGATTCAAAATCCCAACTTCAAAATTAAATTCTAAAAATGATTTATGCTGTACATTTTTTATTTACTGTCAACTATCATTCTGCTTTTTTCTTTTTTTTTTTAATGATAAGGATATTAGAAGTCACCGAGTGGTTCTGTGACCATATAAAGGCACAAGGCTGCAGGCTGAGTTATACAGGGAACTCTGAGTATCACTCATGTATTATAAGGGATAATGTACCCCCTACTGTAAATGATAAGGATATTAGAAGTCACTGAGGGATTGTTCTGTGACCATATAAAGGCACAAGGCTGCAGGCTGAGTTATACAGGGAACTCTGAGTATCACTCATGTATTATAAGAGATAATGTACCCCCTACTGTAAATGATAAGGATATTAGAAGTCACTGAGGGGTTGTTCTGTGACCATATAAAGACACAAGGCTGCAGGCTGAGTTATAAAGGGAACTCAGTATTATAAGGGATAATGTACCCCTACTGTAAATTATAAATATATTAGTCACCAAGGGTTTCTGTGGTCATAAAAAGGGACATGGTTGTAAATTACAAGAATTTTAGAAATTGTTGATGCCTGTGACCATATAAAGGCACAAGGCAGAAAGTTGTATACAAATCACAGAACTTTTTGGTGACTTTACAAGCTCTATATTTAATAGTGGATTTTTTATGAGTAGTTGTAATTTAGAAGCTTTTGTTATTCTTTCTTGGTATGCTAGTTAGTAAGCTTTAAGAAAATCATACTTTTATACACGGTGGGTATATCTATCTATACAGTATATATTTGCCCAACAACATGCCAAAAGGATATTTCTCACACAAGATGCTGCACATTGTTCTAGTCATGTAGCTAATGTAATCAGATGTAGTTCCAGGCAATGCAATCGCAAAATGATGGCTACATCAAATTCCAGGGGATTTATTTAGACGATTGTCTAAGAATAGTACACTACACCAAACACACAGATTGTCAGCACTACCAAACATTTAATAACCGATGTGGTTATGAGTGTTCCCGGATACACCCACATTCATTACGTTTTGGAATTCTCTACTGCGCCAGCATTGGAGGGGTAGGCATGGAGATAAATGCGGTCATGCCATTGTAGAAATGTTTGTGGGTTTTAGTCATTAGATTTCTGCTGGCCACATGTACACAAGCCCATCTGATGTTAAGCATAAAAACCAGCTAGATGATCAATGCCACATGATATAAGATATATATGAATTAACGTTGCTAATGAATAACAAGGCGCCCTACCGCCTTTAGCTTTCCTCTCTCTTTTCTTCCTTTTACAATCCTACCTTTTAGCCTTCATCCACTGCTTTGAGTGCCTCTTGCACTGCCTTCTTATAGTGTTCTCACCCACAATAAGTTTCCCTAGGATAACCTTCAATACAGGCATCGGTTAATATCAGTTATCCAGTGCAACATCATCAAGAGCACTGCACAAAATTGTTGTTTCTAGTGGTTGCTAAAAATACCCATATGAGCTGCATATCAAAACTGGGAAGTGTAACATAGGCAATGCCAAACCCAGAACTAACTCCAAGGTTCTGGTCTCAGATCATGTTTCTGCCTATAGCAGCTGCCTTTGGCTTCGGGAGGAGCCCTCCACTATTCCGATGCCACCAGGTCTTAACGTGAGAGAACCTGGGAGAGATTTCAGGGCGAGCACGAGAACTGAATGTGTGAGGAAGGGACGGGGGCGCAGGCAGCGTAGTCATGGAACAAGGCGGGTCAAACCAACAGACTTCTATTTGGTACCAAAAAGAAGGCAGGAGCATAGTCAAGGTCACAGGCCAAGGTCAAACACCAAAGCGCAGTACAGAAACAGGATCCAAAGAATGGTCAGTAACAGGCAGTTGTCAGTACAGGCAGCAGATAACAAAGTCAAGGACAGACAAGGGTCAAGAACAAGGCTCAGACAATCTTAAATGCACCCAGGAACTATGGAAAAGAACCTTTGTGTTGGCCAATTGGAACAAGACATTTGCACGTTTAAATATTTGAATTTCGCGCCAACCACTATGACTTCGCGCCGAATAAAGCCAAAGATACGTGAGCGTTGTATGAACCCGGCAGTGGCGAATAGTGATGGGCGAATTTGCGCCGTTTCGCTTCGCGAAATGGCGAAAAATTCGCGAAATGCCGCCGGCGTCTCGTTTTTGACGCCGGCGCCCGTTTTTCCGATGCCTGCGTCCGTTTTTTACGCCGGCGTCCGTTTTTTTAGAAAAAAAAATTTGACGCCGGCGAATTTTTTCCGCAAATTTTCGCGGGCGAATTTATCCGCTGGTGGCAAATCGCGCAAATTCGCCGTGAATTCGCGCATGGCGAATAAATTCGCCCATCACTAGTGGCGAAGATTAGGAGCGGTGCACAGATGAAGATGAAATGAGTGGCCCCACTAGACCACCAGGTATTTTTATAGGAAGCACTATAAAAAAAAACAAATCAATGCAATTTAATTGTTCAACATCACAATGAGCCAAACACAAGATCAAGGTAACACCAGAACAGCTTGAGTATCAACAGGAACCTCCTACAAGGGCCACTCGCAACCCTGATCTCAATCCAACGGAGGATCTCTGGAACAATTGGAAAACGGAGGTGCACAATTTTCACCAATTTAATTTGAACAACTACCTCGAAGAATGAACAAAAATACCTCCTAAACTGTGCAAAGCTGGTACCTACTTACCCTAAAATAAGTGCAAAGGGCTGATGTAGTGCTTTGAAATTAAAATATCAAAGAAAAAAAAAATCAATGTCGAACTTTAGTCAGTAAAAGGAAAAATCTGAACAAGCTTCTTGGTACAGGTATAGGATCTGTTATCCGGAAACCCTTTATCCAGAAAGCTCAGAACTACAGAAAGGTCGTCTCCCATAGACTCCATTTTATCCAAATATTCCAAATTTTTAAAAGTGATTTTCTTTTAAAACCAGTTATCCAGAATGCTCAGGACCTGGGGTTTATGGAAAAGGGATCTTTCCGTAATTTGGATCTTCATACCTTAAGTCTACTAGATAATAATGTAAACATTAAATAAACCCAATAGGCTGGTTTTGCTTTCAATAAGGATTAATTATACAGTATCTTAGTTGGGATCAAGTACAAGTGACTGTTTTATTCTTACAGAGAAAAGGGAAATAATATTTAAAGGATGAGTAAAGCTTTAAAATAAATGAATGTAAAATTTATGAGGGGGCTATTCTAAGTACTTTTGCAATGTACATTCATTATTTAGTTTTTAATTCCAAGATATTAAGGGATACATGTACTGTTAATATTAATGAAATTTGTTACAACAGCGTCACCTGCTGGTCATTTTCCCACCCGTCTGACCACCAAGTAGTCAAGGAAGTTGTCATGAGAAAGAAAGAGGCTGATGTTCTTCTGCTTAGGAAAACAATTAGAAACCTTTCTCACATCTTTCCTAAGCAGAAGAACATCAGAGCAGCCTCTTTCTTTCTCCTGACAACTTCCTTGACTACTTGGTGGTCAGACGGGTGGGAAAATGACCAGCAGGTGGTGCTGTTGTAACAAAATTCATTCATATTAACAGTACATGTTTCATTTAATATCTTGGAATTAAAAACTAAAAAATAATGAATGTACATTGCAAAAGTGCTTAGAATAGCCCCCTCATCAATTTTACATTCACTTATTTTCAAGGTTTACTTATCCTTTAAAGATTCGGATTATTTTATTACTGGCGTCTATGGGAAAGATTCTTTCCTTAATTCGGAGCTTTCTGGATAACGGGTTTCGAGATATTGGATCCCATACCTGTACAAATAAAATACTCTGACTTTTGTATCACATTTACATTTGACTAGTAGATTTTAGTATTTATTCTCTTTACACCCTAAAAAGCAGATGAATTATATTTTGCTTTGTTTTGATTGATATGAATTGATGGTACAACAAGGCTCGTGTATCATCTCAATATCCCAAAGATTCTACTTTTCTCCAAAAAATATTACATCAAAACATACCTTTCTAAGTTCTTGAGCTTCTGATTCTGAAACCGGTTGATGTTGCATCATAGCCTCGGAGTTTCCTTCAGAATAGATGGCTACAATTTGATCAAGGACCCAGGACCCTATAAAGGCACCAACAGACTCATCACTTATGAATGGCACAGCATTACGGAAAATACTTACAGTTAGTGATGGGCGAATCTGTGGCGTTTCCCTTCGCCGAATAATTCGCAAATTTCCCACGAAATTCGAGAAACGGCGAAAAATTTGTGAAAAGGCGCCGCCGTCTCGTTTTTTGATGCCGGCATCCGTTTTTGAAGCCGTCGGCCAATTAATTCGACGCCGGCGCACATTTGCTGTCGAAACTGCATTGGCGTCCAAAAAAATCGTCCATTTTTTTCTGACGCCGGTGAATTTTTGCACCGGTTATTTGCCGCCAGTGAATCATGGGAATTCGCTGTGAATTCGCCCATCACTACTTACAGTTTCAGCAAAAATGAAATCACATTATACTGTAGTAACATCAATTAGCAGCAATAAGGGGGTTGATACTTGATACTATGTGGCCAGCCCTACTCAAATGTATCAATACAGATGCACAGGGATGGGATACACCAAGTCCAGGTTTTGGCAGAATCATAGAACCTTTTCCAAATAATGTGATTTACTAAAGGGCGAAGTGGCCGTCGCTAGAGAAAATTCGCCAGAAATTCAATCCGCAAGGAGATTGCCAATTTACTAGCGTAGAGGACAATCGCTAGCGTTAGAGTACATCGCTAACAAATGGTCATGCCCTTTTGCCAGGTGAACGATGGTAACTCAGTAAATTGACTAAAGTGCAAATGTTCCATAACTATAACCCAGAGTTTCCTTCTCCAGCTTCGACCAGGCAAACTGATAAGATAAAGTCTCATCCTCCTCAATCTTATGTCAGTGACATTGTATCCTGTATGCCGGAAAGTCATTAAAAAGGATAAAAAAACGTTTTCTTCATATTTCTTTAAAAGTTTTAATTATTAAAAATGTTTGTTTTCACATTTTTTTTTACCATTTGAGGGGCATGCCACATTTGTTTTAGGGTGGGCTCATGTCTAGGACATTAGAGGATCTCTTTTGTCTTTATTTTGCTTCCTTGTTATAATAAGTGGCCACTTCAAGCATTTGCACCATCTCTAATAAAGACGTGTATATGATCTATATGTACCCGCCAGTGCCGGGCCACGCTGGGCAGGCCCCCTAGGCAGGCCGGGCAGTCGCAGCGCCTGTTTGCGCTTATTTACACTCACGTGCACGAATTTACGATTGCGTGCGCATGCGCGCATTTGCAATATATATGCGTGAAGTTCGCGCGCATGCGCAGAAGCGCAAAAAAGCGTGAAGAAACGGGCAGAGAAAGGAACCGGACTTGGGGTAGGCGACAGAGGAGGCACGTGCCTGGCACCCTCCCAGCTTTGCGCCCTAGGCACATGCCTACTCTGCCTACCCCTAGTTCCGGCCCTGGTACCTGCCCTATTTAAATTGGCCTAAGTGTAAGAGTACTAACGAAGTTTTGCTCAGCAGAAAAGATCGCTAGTGAAAGTTTGATATGAAATGTCATATCAACGCTAATGAAACTTTGCCAGCAGTCGGCTGCCGAGACGCAACTTTGCATTTTAGTGAATTAGCAGAGTGGTAGCGAATCTGCACCTGATGAAGTTGCGCAAAGTGTGGCGAAGCCCTTTAGTGTACGTGCCCCTAAGGCTCCGGGCACCTCAGTGCAACAATATTTTGTTCAAAAAAATTAAAAAATGTATTTCAAACTTGCATATGCAAATTACAGTTTGGACACGGTTTGGTGTTCAGCCTAAGGGGCAAATCCACTAACCTCTGAAAACACTTCACCGCAGGCATTGGATGTGAATAAGGTAAGTAATTCTATTGTTGGATCGTGTCGCAGCCTTGATGCAACGCGACGCGACTGTTGGATGCAGACGCTGCGTCTGCATCCGTCATTCGTGTCGTATCGCGTCAACAATGCGACAATAGAATTATTTCTGTCAAATCCGATGTGACACCTACGTTTTTGCGCAGCGTGTCGGATCGCGCTGGAATCATCCTGCCCTAAATTGGTGAATTGTCAAATTTGAGTTTTTAAAGGGCCAGATTATGATAAATCTCAAATATCAAATTTGATTTAAAAAAAAACAAAAAGAAAACTCGAATCGAATTTGAATAACTCTCTAGTCAAACTTTACAGTTTTGACCATAGAAAAATGTGAAAATTAAAATTTGACCCTTGATAAATGTGTCCCTTATTGTTATTGCTACCTTGTATTACTCCTCTTTCTATTCAGGCCTCTCCTATTTATATTCCAGTCTCTTATTCAAATAAATGCCTGGTTGCTAGGGGAATTTGGACCACTAGCTAAAATTACAAACTGGAGAGCTGCTGAATAAAAAGCTAAATAAGTCAAAAACCACAAGTAATAAAACCTGAAGACCAATTGCAAATTGTCAGAATATCCCTGTCTACATCATAGTAATAGTTAACTCAAAGCAGTTAACTTAAAGGAATTGTTCAGTGTAAAAATAAAAACTGGGTAAATAGATAGTCTGTGCAAAATAAAAAATGTATCTAATATAGTTAGTTAGGCAAAAATGTAATGTATAAAGGCTGGAGTGACTGGATGTGTAACATAATAGCCAGAACACTACTTCCTGCTTTTCAGCTCTCTTGCTTTCCACTGATTGGTTACCAGGCAGTAACCAATCAGAGACTTGAGGGGAGGTCACATGGGACATAACTGTTGCTTTTGAATCTGAGCTGAATGCTGAGGATCAATTACAAACTTACTGAACAGTTATGTCCCATGTGGCCCCCCTTATAGTCACTGACTAACTCAGAGTTAGAGAGCTGAAAAGCATGAAGTAGTGTTCTGACTATTATGTTACACATCCACTCACTCCAGCCTTTATACATTACATTTTTGGCTAACTAACTATATTAGAAACATTTTTTATTTTGCACAGCCTATCTATTTACACAGTTTTTATTTTCACACTGAACTATTCCTTTAAGCCGAAACTGACCTTGAAATACAAGGACATATTATATATATATATATATAAAGAAGGTATTACCCTTCCATTTGCTGATTGCACTTTAGTATACGTTGCCCGTGTGCTCTCAGTCCCAGTTCCATAGTTGATTTCTGGATAGACTCTATGGCAATGGCCGTGGCAGGGAATGGGTTACAGACAATCATGTGAAGGGATTTTTGTTTTGCATCTTTCTGACATCACTATAAGATCCTGGTGGGATAACCCTGAACGGCGTCACCTCCGACCCTGTAATACTTGAAGGCAGTTTCTATTACTCTGTGGAATTCTCCCAGTCTGTCCATTGCTGCTTTGCTTTAATAGAGATCACTGGGCACTTTGATTTAGTGTCTTGTACAGAGGCAGTATCTCTGCTTTGCTACGGCTTAAACTGGAACATAGAACTGAAAAAGAACTTTACGTTTAATACCTTCAGTGTATTCCCTTGGTTTCTATTTCCTTGTATTAGTTACCAGTACATTGTGCTTCATTGCCCCACAGCAGGTATTGCCTCTCATACATCACTGGCTCAGCCTCCCTCTCCCCAAAGCAACTCTTCTCTGTCTCCCACTTTCACTAACTCTTCATTATCTGCCCTTCATACATTTCCCATCATACCAGGGGCGATCCTGTTCATTTTGCCGCCTGAGTCAGCCTTCATTTTGCCGCCCCCCCACCCCACTCACCTTTTCAGCGCCAGAGGAGGTCAGGGACAGTCCATGTTGCACCGGAGGGGTCAGGGGTGGTCCACGTCGCTAGTGCATAGAGCTCAATTGCACTCTCTGACCTAGAAGAGCTGATTTTCCAGGATGAAAAATAGAAATTCGGCTCTTAGTAACCAGGAGCGGCATTTTTGCTGCCGTCTGAGGCAAGTGTCTCAACTCGCCTCATTAGTGGAGCGCCCCTGATCCTACCTCTCTACCTGTCAGGACTAATCTTTCTTATTCTTCTCTACTTCCTCAAACTCCCACTGTTTCCCCTATCTGTTTTGCCCACCCTCCATTCTTTGCCCTGGCAACCTCCCTCCCTCTTCTCTTTCTACCTCCCCCCACCTCACATTTACTTACCTATTTACCTTACCTTCCCCCCACACCTTCCTGAGCTCTCTCCCCAACCTCCCAGTCTCTTCCACCCCTCTTCCCCTTCCCTCTCTCCACCTCCTATTTCTTTGCCTATCTACCCTCCCCTCCTTCCATTGTCTTATCTATTTACCTCCCCGTCTTCTGTTTTCTTCCCGATCAGACTCCTCCACATTCCCTATAAATTCTCCCATCCACCCAATCCCCTAGTGAACTCCCCCATCTTCCATTTTCTTTCCTCCCTAATTCCCCGACATTCAATTCTCTGCCTCTTTCCTATCTTCCTTGCCTGTCTCCCTGACATCCATTGCAAACAGTTTTTCCTTTCCCCCAATTCTTCTCCAGAAAGCGAATGACCCGTGTATGTTGGAGGGATCTGCACATTCCCAATTTACTGTACAAATAAAGTACCAAACACTGGAGGCAGGTGTAGAGGGAGATCCTCTGTGCGTTTAATTCAGTCACTTCACTGATCTCTCCATTACACCTGCCTACAGTGTTTGGTACTTTATTCCCTGCCATCCAGTGCCTTCCCTTCTACCACCCACCCCTCTTACTTATCTACCACCCCCACTTCCCATTCCTTTGCAGATCTAACCACCCCCAATAGTGATGGGCGAATTTGCGGCGTTTCGCTTCGCCGAAAAATGGCGAAAAATGGCGAAAAATTCGCGAAACGTCGCCGGCGCCCGTTTTTGCCGCCGGCGCCCCTTTTTTTTATGCCGGCGTCCGTTTTTTACGCCGGCGCCCGGTTTTCGGAAAAATATTTTTTGACGCCGGCGAATTTTTGCCGCGAATTTTCGCGGGCGTTTCGCGAATTTATTCGCTGGCGGCGAATCGCACAAATAAATTCGCCCATCACTAACCCCCAACTCCTACACTTTTTCTTATCTACTTGCCTCACCTTCCATCAGAAGGAGAGAGGTAGGGGGCAAAGTTGGACAATCTAGATTATTTTATTAATTGCAGAGTGTAGACATGTATGTGTGTATGTAGACAACCTGTCATAAATACACATTTGTAGTAAGTAGTTGTTACTCAACAGGAAAGTTAAAACACTGAATGATTATTGTATAACATGATGTTCTTCATGGGGATGGATGATAAATAAGCACAGAGCTAGTTTGCCACCTAGTGGCCGGCATCAGGATTGTCACAGGCTCTTTATTTAGGGATTCTTCTTGCTCTGTAGTTTGGGGGTAACTGACAAACTAAGGCTGAATGAGCTGCAAAAGGGAAGACCATCAAATGAAAGAAGTTCATCTCACAGGCCCTATATCAGTTTACAATTGCCATAAATTTGAATATGCTCAGCCATTATTTATATATATATATATTACCCATCTTCCCCATATACAACCATATTAATATAAACGAATAGGCATTACAGAGCATTTAACCCTTAGTCGCTAGCGCAGCACTTTTTTACCTGTTTCTGGACTAGACTGATCCCTCAGAGAGGATTTTCTTGACCCATTGAACATCAGAGTCTCCTCTAGGAACTCAAAACCAAAACTCTAAAATATTAAAAATATTAGGTTTAATACATTTAATACTGAATCATCAGTATATTTAATGCTGTAGCCATGCACAGATGAATACAAAGACAAATACAGGTATGGGACCTGTTATCCGGAAACCCGTCATCCAGAAAGCTCAGAATGACGGAAAGGTCGTCTCCCATAGACTCCATTTTATCTAAACAATCCAAATTTCTAAAAATGATTTCCTTTTTCTGTGTAATAATAAAACAGTACCTTGTACTTGATCCCAACTAAGATATAATTAATCCTTATTGGAGGCAAAACCAGCCTATTGGGTTTATTTAGAATTCTAGAGGCACAGTTATCGAGGGTCGAATTTCGAATTCATGCGAGTTTTTTCATGAACTCGAAATTCGACCAATGGAAATTTATTATAAAAATCGAATTCTTTAAACTCGGGTGGATAAGATCGACCTGAAAACTCAAATCGAATTTGAATGGAATGGAATCTCAGGAAGGCTGCAAACATCTCCAAATCGATTAAGGATGCACCAAATTCAGGATTCGGCCTTTTTCAGCAGGATTCGGATTCGGACGAATCCTTTTGATTGGCCGAACCGAATCCTAATTTGTATATGCAAATTAGAGGAGGGAAATAGCTTGACCATTCGTCACAAAACAAGGAAGTAAGAAAAGCGTTTTCCCCTTCTCACTCCTAATTTGCATATGGATTTTTGCTGGAAAACCACAAAATCTTCAGATTATTGCACGAAACCCAGTGCAGATCAGGATATCTTTGGGACTTCTACCATTGCCTTATATACAACCTTGGTGGGTCAGAGATGCCGGATTGTCAGATTCAGAGTAACTTTGGGGTATAATACATCCTGAATAATTCGATTTTTTTTTTCACAAAAAAATCACATTTTATAGTAAAAAAAAAACAACTCAAATTTTTCATGTTTTTGGCATTTGGATTTTAATAAATAACCCCCTAAGGGTATATATTGAGGTGATTTCACTAATATACAAGTAAACCTGTGGAAGTGTGATGTGACTACTGAGCAGTTGGGGAAAAAAATTGTCTTATGACTTGGATTGTAAACTCTACGGGGCAGATTTATTAAGGGTTTGCATTTCTAAGTAAAAAAAGCTTCGAAATTCAACCATCGAATTGGAAAACTTCGACTTCGAATATCAAAGTCGAAGTTTTTATACATCGAATTTGCGGTTGAAGTAAAATCCTCTTTAATCGAACGTTTCAAAGTATTTCATCCACCAATCCATCCAATACAAATCTCTACACAGTCGCCGACTGCTCTACAGGGAAACAAACAAAGCTGCTTGAGTTCTGCATGGCTGGGAAGTAAGGCGGGGGCTCCCCCTGCTGTTCATAAGTATGATTGTTTCCCTGCAGAGCAGTTAGGGACCGTCTGACAATTCCTATCCACAGCAGTAAATGAACGGAGAATTTCACGTTCATGTTCATAATAGGACTGTAGAGATAAGCATAGCAACCATTGGTGAAATGTTAGAGGGGTTTCTCAACCGTAATATGCTGGTAACAAGGGTTCACTAAGGTATTTTGCAATTGCTCTTCGTTGTGGGTTTTCAGTTATTTCACAGCTCTCCAGTTTGTATCAAGTACAAGGCACTGTTTTATTATTGCAGAGAAAAAGGGAATTTAATTATTCAGATAAAATGGAGTCAATGGGAGATGGCCTTTCCATCATTCGGAGCTTTCTACATACAGGTATGGGACCTGTTATCCAGACTGCTCGGGACGGGGGGGCATTCTGGATAATGGATCTTTACGTAATTTCAACCTTCCTTCCTTAAGGCTACTGGAAAATCATGTAAATGTTAAATAAACTCAATCGTTTGGTTTTGCTTCCAATAAGGATTAATTATATCTTAGTTGGGATCAAGTACAAGTGACTGTTTTATAATTACAGAAAAAGGAAATCATTTTTAAAAATTTAGATTATTTGGATAAAACGGAGTCTATGGGAGACAGCCTTTCCATCATTCTGAGATTTCTGGATAATGGGCTTTCGGATAACTTATCCCATACCTGTATCGGGTTTCTGGATAATGGATCCCATAACTGTAGTACGATTATGTACTTATGTATTTAGGATACTGATCAGCCTGGCATTCTTTCAGGTATGACAATTCAAGCTACAGATGTATCAGATCAGCTAGTGCACGAGCAGGTGAGGAAGTAAAGAGGAGCCGCAGTTCACTTCCTGCTGTTCCTGATTGGTTGTGCGCTAAGTCAGAGACTGTAGGAAATCACCCCTTGTAGGGCCGTCTTTAGGGTCAACTTATTCTAGTAGCCAGAGGGTGGTTCACTGTAGTGGGACTACATCCTACTGGCCTAAATCATATTGTAGGGATGTGAAAATTTAGACACCCATACACTTTACTGACAGGCACATCCTTAGTGATATGGACGCCTAAGTGGGTCCTTATGGGGGCTTTGTGCTTATGTAACCCCTGTAGTTCTCACAGTGGATGCTAGATGGCACTGTGGCATAATATAAAAGGCTTACAAACCATGAGGTCAGCGTCCATTGCTGCTGAACCTTTCCTCTGTTCTGCAGCAGAGGTTAGGGGTGGTGGAACTCAGCCTGAGTATAGTGAAGTGATAGTTATACCCTTTAATAGATCACTCTAGGAGTGATAGATAGGGTATGTAGTTGAGCAGCTCAACGCTCCGACGAGGATATTAGAGGGATTAAGATCCCGGGTATTACTGACCCCATAGTAGGACCTAAGTGTTAGACTCAGGGGAATACGTAGTCTTCTGAGTTCCACCTAAGGTGATCCTGAAGATTGGGGAAATACCTTCTCACAAGCTGCATAACTCTCTATGGGGCAAATTCACTAACCTGCTTCGCCACACTTCGCCGCACTTTGCCAGGGCGCCGCTAATTCACTAAAATCCGAAGTTGCGCTCAGGGAGTCAAACGGTAGTGAATTTGAGCTAGCGTTAATTCGTCAAGCAAAGCGAAGTTACGCTAGCGATGGCTAATTTGCATGTGGCACCAAGTTAAAGATGAATGGACGTATATGTTGCAGCAAATACATTACACTACACAAGCCTGGGAAACCTTCATTAAATAAAATAGAGTTGTTATTTTGCCCTACACATGAGCCCACTGTATAGTTTAGGTGCCATATGTTAGGAAATGTAGGGGGGAAGGAGGGTACCCCCAAAAAAATTTACGACCTTTTTCAGCCTATCACCCTTAAAAAAGGAAAAGACGCCAGCGTTTTTTGGGACTTAGAAAAAATTTCAACTATTTTTGAAGCAATCCCTATCTACTCTATTGCACTTCGCCTGGTCTGAGGTGGCGAAGGAAGTCTGGCGCAAGAGGTAACGTTCAGTAAAATGCGCAAGTTAGTGAATTAGCGGAGTTACGTCCATTCGCCATAGCGCAACTTCGCCTGGCGTAAGGGTGCGACGTAGTGCTAGAGTAGGTCCACTTGGCTAGTGAATTTACGCCAGCGCCCGTTAGTAAATCGGCGAAATAGCGAAATGACATGACGCTGGCGAATTTGGGCTAAAGTCAGGCGCTTCGCACTTTAGTGAATTTGCCCCTATGTGTACTCTTTACTTTGCAGAGAGTCATTCTATATTCGGTACAGTGAGTATATCTTGTTATATTGGTTAATCTATGTGTTACTCTGTGTTCCATACTCCATTGTGAACTCTAGTTTTGGTTAATAAACTCGGTTTATGTTTAAGCAAAATAAAACTACTGGCGCCCAATCTCTTTCGCACTGCACACGATTACAGTTGCACTACACCCTGCCTCCACCCCGCTGCGAGGGCTGACCCCTGAGAAAAGAGTCTTATGGGTGGTATTAACCCAACCGGAAAGTAGCTAAAACAGATTTCTATAAAGTCCGTTTATTATAGCGCTACAATATAAAAACCTGGAAATATAGAATCATCAAGTCTGTCATCCAACACATTTCCTGCCATAGATCATAGAATCCGTCGCTGGCTCTGAAGTACTTGACTGCCAGCACTTTAGGTTCTACCATCTACATTTCGGCCCATAAAAGTTTGGACAGACAACTTTTTTCTTTCTAATTTTGGTTCTGTACATGACCACAATGAATTCTAAATGAAACTGCAGACTTTCAGCTTTAATTCAGTGGGTTGCATAAAGAGAAATTGCTCCAATATTAGGAGAGGCAAAATTGACAGTTTGGTTCATCCGGAGAAAGAAAGAAATCACTGGTGAACTCGGCAACGCAAAAAGACCTGGACGTCCACGGAAGACAACAATGGTGGATGAATCATTTCCATGATGAAGAGAACCCCCTTCACAACAGCCAAACAAGTTTTTATATAATGTTATTACAGTTTTGCTAATCAAGGGGAAATTTCCCTTTAAGCTACAAGTCTCAGTTTCCCCAAGAGACCTGCTTATCTTAAATCGTTACATATGTTTCTTTGCTGATCTTAAATTGTTACAAATGTATCTAAGTGCACCTGCCACGTATGCTGGGCTCTCTGCCAAAAGCCAATTAAGTTAGACACTTTGTATCTTTTTCTAGCTGTTCAGTGCAGGAGATCAAAGAGAAAGTTGGGACGTTTCAGTAACAATCCAGGACTGCAGGGCAGCGGCACTGTCCTGCAAAAAACGGGACAGTTGGAAGTTAAACCTAAGCCCCCCCCCCACCCCAAGCCAAAACTCCTATTCGCTGCCGCAACCCCAGCCCTGGAGGATAAGAAGCACCGCCAGAAATCTCAGGTGAGGAGTAGGTTTGTGTTGGTAGGGCCCACAAGGACCAGGGGCCAAACGAGTATCCCACTGGCCCAATCCGACCCTGGGGCTCCCTACTGTAGAGAACCTTAAGCTCCCCATAGAGGCAAAGATTTCTCTTGCCGAACGACTGATTTTTGGCGAAGTCCGACCAATCCGTCAAATTATTGTGGGATTCAAAAGATTTTTCGTCCGACATCTGTTCGAAAATTAATCGGCCAGGCAAAAAAATATCTTAATCGGTCCCAGTGCAATGTATCTGTGTTTGCAGGGCCAAGCAGGCAGCTCCCCTCAGTTTTGATGGCAAATTGGTCTTTTTAGTTGATGGACAATTCGTACGATCGTTTCGAGATAATCGTGGTCTCACAATGACGATCGGATCTTTTAGAAATCTTTACATCTATGGCCACCTTTAGTCTCACACACTTCATTTAATAAATGCTCTGATGTCCCAGAGGAAGATTAGACGTCTCATCTACAAACTGCCGTGTGCTTGGCACACAATTTCCAGCATCGGTGCGACTATAGGGAAAGCTGTGTCTACCACAATGGTGCCGACATCACAAAAGGAACGCATTTATTCGTGTGAGTTTTCCCTTATTGGCGCCAGGAAACTTAACGCCGCGTAACTGCCAGGCATATTGCAATGGCACCGGAGACGTCTGTGCCCTCATCCGAAATCGTCAAGCGCTGGAGATAAAGTGACTTCACAGGGAGAGTTATTGCTCATTCCTTTAAGTATTAATTGCAATTAGCATATATTAATATTGCCTGATGGGATCTGCGCCACCGAACCTGATTGTGCAGAAAAGCAATTTACTGGGGTGACAGGGGCCTCGTCTCATGGAGGAGAGAGACGCGTCTATCAAACGGTAACAATCCAATCCAACACTCTCTGACGCCCAAACAACTCGCCCGTGAAAAAAGAGAAAAGGAAATTATAAATCTGTGTGTCTGAGATAAGTGTTATTTATTATTATAGATGTGCCTTGTCATTGGACCCGACCCAACGCTGCCTCCAAATATCATTAACTTCCAAGTTTATTATTAGAATGTCAAAATGCCCAGATTCTTTCTCTCCATACAGTGGGCAGGATCCAGCAACCCTCAGGCTTAAATACTTGGGTCCCCAGGCTGGTTACAGATACATAGAAATAATGGGGTTAATAGTCACCCTGCTATTATAGTTCCAGGGGTACCCAGGATACAAATAAACACTCACTCCAAATGTCCCCATAACTGACCTTCAGACTGGGCCCCCTTAGCTCATAACAAGGTTACAGATATCTAGAAACAATGGGGTGTCACCCTGCTATAGTTCCAGGGGTACCCAGGGTACAAATAAGCACTCACCCCAAATCTCCCCCTAACTGACCTTCAGACTGGGCCCCCTTAGCTCATAACAAGGTTACAGATATCTAGAAACAATGGGGTGTCACCCTGCTATAGTTCCAGGGGTACCCAGGGTACAAATAAGCACTCACCCCAAATCTCCCCCTAACTGACTTTCAGACTGGGCCCTCTTAGCTCATAACAAGGTTACAGATATCTAGAAACAATGGGGTGTCACCCTGCTATAGTTCCAGGGGTACCCAGGGTACAAATAAGCACTCACCCCAAATCTCCCCCTAACTGACCTTCAGGCTGGGCCCCCTTAGCTCATAACAAGGTTACAGATATATAGAAACATTGGGGTAAGGTAAGTGACAGCAGCCCAGAGCATGTCCTGAGAATCAGAAGTAAAGATGGGGAGCTACTGGGGCATCTTCAATCCTTAGTTCTCTTTCAAGGCAATTCTACCTTGAGTGTGCCCTTTAAACGATTCTTTAAAATCACATTAATTACAATATTTTTCTTTTTCTCCAAAATGTCAATTCCAGAAATATGCAACTAGTAAAAGCTTTGGTTGCCAGGTTGAACCACAAGCCAAATGCAATCTCTCCGCACAACTGTACTGTCTCTAGGCCGACCAGAGGCCGCGCTTCCAAACATGACGAACTTCTGAAATATGTTCCCTGAGCAGAGAAGCACAAAGGGCTGATTATACCGTGAGCTGCTGCACAGTGTTCCCCAACTGGCTCAGAGGCAGGGAATCCCTAGAGGTGGTTAGAGGGATTCTGACATAATAATCATAATTCCATGTATATTACACAGCTGAATTTAAGGGGGCAAACTACATAATTTGTATGATAAAGGATAAGTAAACCTTAAAAACAAGTGAATGTAAAATTGATAAGAGCGCTATTCTAAGCAAGAAAGAGGCAGCTCTGATGTTCTTCTGCTTAGGAATAAAATTAGAAACCTTTCTCACATCTTTCCTAAGCAGAAGAACATCAGCCTCTTTCTTTCTCCTGACAACTTCCTTGACTACTTGGTGGTCAGACTGGTGGGAAACTGACCAGCAGGTGGAGCTGTTGTAACAAAATTCATTCATATTAACACTACATGTATCCCCTAATATCTTGGAATTAAACATAAATAAATAATGAATGTACATTATAAAAGTGCTTAGAATAGCCCCCTCATCAATTTTACATTCACTTATTTCAAAGGTTTACTTATCCTTTAAAAGTTCAAGTTTAATTTGTTCTCTGATCTCAGCCAGTTTTAAATGGGCATTTTAGATTAAAGGTAGCGGGACCCTGTTCTGTGCCTTACGAGGCTGCCTCTCTGATTGAGAATGTCTATCTAGATCTTGGCCAAGAAACAAGGTATGGCGGTAGAGCAGGGGTCCCCAACCTTTTTTACCCATGAGCCATATTCAAATGAAAAAAAGAGTTGGGGAGCAACATACACATGCATAAAGTCCCTGAGGTGCCAACAAAGGGTTGTGATTCTCTCTTTGGTAGGCCCTATGTGAACTTGCAACTAAAGGAGGCTCTACTTGGCAGTACAACTGGTTTTTATGCAACAAAAACTTGCCTCCAAGCCAAGACTTCAAAATAAACACCTGCTATGGAGAGCAACATGTTTTGCGTGAGCCGCTGGTTGGGTATCTGTGCTGTAGAGTTTCCAGGGAGGGATTAGGTTCTGTGAAAGCCCTGAGCAGTGCCCCTTCCCCAATCCAGCCCAACCTCATGCCCAGTATGTCCGCTTGCTTTATGCCATTGATCCACCTTGAGATCCTGGGCCTGGATTTCCATGAGGACCTCCATTGCTGTTTTTGGAATATTTTTTTTCTGTAACATTAATGCTTCTGCTCTAACCTATCAACATGCGCAAACACTTAAAATAATACCTTGGGTTTACTCAGAAGAGGGGTCCTTGGGGGTAGAAGACACATTTAGGAATCGTCAGCAAACAGAATTTTGAGATCTCTATCAATCTGTACAGTGTAGAATTTATTATGTGTATTTTTCCGTATACAGTCATATGAAAAGTATTTCAGCAGTGACATAAAGTTTATTGGATTAACAGAAAATATACAATAGGCATCATAACAAAATTAGACAGGTGCATAAATTTGGGCACCCCAACAGAGATATTACATCAATACTTAGTTACAAATGTAACATCCTCTAGACGCCTCCTATAGCCTTTGATGAGTGTCTGGATTGTGGATGTGGCTATTTCTGACCATTCGTCCATACAAAATCTCTCCAGTTCAGTTAAATTTGATGGCTGCCGAGCATGGACAGTCTGCTTCACATCATCCCATAGATTTTCCATGATATTCAAGTCGGGGGACTCCAGAATATTGTACTTGTCCCTCTGCATAAATGTCTTTGTAGATTTCCAAGTGAGTTTAGGGTCATTGTCTTGTTGGAATATCCGACCCCTGCAGCGGAACTTCAACTTTGTGACTGATGCTTGAACATTATCCTGAAGAATTTGTTGATATTGGGTTGAATTCATCTGACCCTCGACTTTAACAAGGGCCCCAGTAGTCCCTGAACTAGCCACACAGCCCCTGAACTAGCCACACAGCCCCTGAACTAGTCACACAGCCCCTGAACTAGCCACACAGCCCCACAGCATGATGGTACCTCCACCAAATGTGACAGTCGGTAGCAGGTGTTTTTCTTGGAATGCCGTGTTCTTTTTCCTCCATGTAAAGCGCTTTTTGTTATGACCAAATAACTCAATTTCGGTCTCATCAGTCCAAAGCACTTTGTTCCAAAATGACAGTGACTTGTCTAAATGAGCTTTTCCATACAACAAGCGACTGTGTTTGTGTGAGTGCAGAAAGGGCTTCTTTCTCATCCCCCTGCCATACACATGTTCTTTGTGCAAATTGTGCTGAATTGTAGAACGATGTACAGATACACCTGCATCTGCAGCAAGATGTTCTTGCAGGTCTTTGGAGATGATCTTTGGGTTGTCTGTAACATTCTCACAATCCTCCGCATATGTCGCTCCTGGATTTTTCTTGGCCTGTCAGACCTGGGTTTTACAGCAACTGTGCCTGTGGCCTTCCATTTCCTCATTACATTCCTTACAGTTGGAACTGACAGTTTAAACCTCTGAGATGCTTTGTGTAGCCTTCCCCTAAACCCTGATACTGAACAATTTTTGTTTTCAGATCTTTTGAGAGTTGCTTTGAGGATCCCATGCTGTCACTCTTCAGAGGAGAGTCAAACAGAAGCACAACTTGCAATTGGTCACCTTAAATACCTTTTCTCATGATTGGACACAGCTGCCTATGAAGTTCAAGGCTTAACCAGCTAATCCAACCAATTTGATGTTGCCAGTAATCAGTATTGAGCAGTTACATGCATTCAAATTAGCAAAATTACAAATTTTTGCACAACCAGTTTTCACATTTGATTTAATTTCATACAACTGAATACTGATTCACTAAAAATCTTTGTTCAGAAAACACCCCAGTACTCAGATGTTCCTGGGAAATGAAAGACATATCACTCTTATCTTTTTCGTTGAAAGTGGAGTAAATTATTATGAAGGCTGAGAGGGGGTCCCAAACTTTTTCATATGACTGTATATCCCCCCCCTGGAATGAACCCCTTGGACTTCACTTCTTTTTAGCTCCCAGAGTGATTTGTTCTATTTTGCATCACAATGTTCTTGCTCTCTCACACCACTAGGTGGCACTAACACATAACAATTCTTGCCATAGAAAGTACACGATTGTAACTGTACCAGGGAAGAGAAGTGTTGGTATTTGCGCAACTATAACTTCATTTTTATTGTGTGATGTCTGAATAACATTAGATCTCATTTAATTAAAATAGTATTTTGCCTGTTATTTTCTTTTGTCTTTTACTTACAGGCGAATCTTTACACTATCCCTACCTACAAGTTCTCTTTCATAGCTTTAAAATTGCCTCTGCTAATCATTCTGATTGAAACGGTTCCTATAAAATATAATTAGCTTTAAACCGCTCTGATTCTGCATATATTCCCCATGCGCTGTAACACAGAGCAACCAATCAAGTATAAGTATGGGACCTGTTATCCAGAATGCTCGGGACCTGAGGTTTTCCAGATAAAGAATCTTTCCATAATTTGGATCTTCATACCTTAAGTCTACTAGAAAATCATGTAAACTTTAAATAATCCCAACAAGATTGTTTTGCTTCCAGTAAGGATGAACTGTATTTTAGTTGGGCTCAAGTACAAGCTACGGTTTTATTATTACACAGAAAAAGGAAATTATTTTTAAAAATGTGAATGATTTGTTTATAATGGAGTCAATGGGAGACGGCCTTTCCTAAATGCAAAGCTGGATAATGGGTTTCTGGGTAATGGATCCTATACAAGTTTTGGTTTTTAAAAGTAAATGCCACTGCTGATTTGTTACTATAGGTAATAACTCCTGTTAAAACTTTGCAACTTTTAATAAATAACCTCCATATCTGTAACCTTGTTATGAGCTAAGGGGGCCCAGTCTGAAGGTCAGTTAGGGGGAGATTTGGGGTGAGTACTTATTTGTACCCTGGGTACCCCTGGAACTATAGCAGGGTGACTGTTACCCCAATGTTTCTATATATCTGTAACCTTGTTATGAGCTAAGGGGGCCCAGTCTGAAGGTCAGTTAGGGGGAGATTTGGGGTGAGTGTTTATTTGTACCCTGGGTACCCCTGGAACTATAGCAGGGTGACACCCCAATGTTTCTATATATCTGTAACCTTGTTATGAGCTAAGGGGGCCCAGTCTGAAGGCCAGTTAGGGGGAGATTTGGGGTGAGTGTTTATTTGTGCCCTGGGTACCCCTGGAACTATAGCAGGGTGACTGTTACCCCAATGTTTCTATATATCTGTAACCTTGTTATGAGCTAAGGGGGCCCAGTCTGAAGGTCAGTTAGGGGGAGATTTGGGGTGAGTGCTTATTTGTACCCTGGGTACCCCTGAAACTATAGCAGGGTGACACCCCAATGTTTGTATATATCTGTAACCTTGTTATGAGCTAAGGGGGCCCAGTCTGAAGGTCAGTTAGGGGGAGATTTGGGGTGAGTGTTTATTTGTACCCTGGGTACCCCTGGAACTATAGCAGGGTGACTGTTACCCCAATGTTTCTATATATCTGTAACCGTGTTATGAGCTAAGGGGGCCCAGTCTGAAGGTCAGTTAGGGGGAGATTTGGGGTGAGTGTTTATTTGTACCCTGGGTACCCCTGGAACTATAGCAGGGTGACTGTTACCCCAATGTTTCTATATATCTGTAACCGTGTTATGAGCTAAGGGGGCCCAGTCTGAAGGTCAGTTAGGGAGAGATTTGGGGTGAGTGCTTATTTGTGCCCTGGGTACCCTTGGAACTATAGCAGGGTGACTGTTACCCCAATGTTTCTATATATCTGTAACCTTGTTATGAGCTAAGGGGGCCCAGCCTGAAGGCCAGTTAGGGGGAGATTTGGGGTGAGAGTTATTTGTGCTCAGGGTACCCCTGGAACTATAGCAGGGTGACTGTTACCCCAATGTTTCTATATATCTGTGACCTTGTTATAAGCTAAGGGAACCCAGTCTGAAGGTTATTTAGGGGGAGATTTGGGGTGATCGCTTATTTGTGCCCAGGGTACCCCTGGAACTATAGCAGGGTGACTGTTACCCCAATGTTTCTATATATCTGTAACCTTGTTATGAGCTAAGGGGGCCCAGTCTGAAGGCCAGTTAGGGGGAGATTTGGGGAGAGTGTTTATTTGTGCCCTGGGTACCCCTGGAACTATAGCAGGGTGACACCCCAATGTTTCTATATATCTGTAACCTTGTTATGAGCTAAGGGGGCCCAGTCTGAAGGTCAGTTAGGGGGAGATTTGGGGTGAGTGCTTATTTGTGCCCTGGGTACCCCTGGAACTATAGCAGGGTGACACCCCAATGTTTCTATATATCTGTAACCTTGTTATGAGCTAAGGGGGCCCAGTCTGAAGGCCAGTTAGGGGGAGATTTGGGGTGAGTGCTTATTTGTACCCTGGGTACCCCTGGAACTATAGCAGAGTGACACCCCAATGTTTCTATATATCTGTAACCTTGTTATGAGCTAAGGGGGCCCAGCCTGAAGGCCAGTTAGGGGGAGATTTGGGGTGAGTGTTTATTTGTACCCCGGGTACCCCTGGAACTATAGCAGGGTGACACCCCAATGTTTCTATATATCTGTAACCTTGTTATGAGCTAAAGGGGCCCAGCCTGAAGGCCAGTTAGGGGGAGATTTGGGGTGAGAGTTATTTGTGCTCAGGGTACCCCTGGAACTATAGCAGGGTGACTGTTACCCCAATGTTTCTATATATCTGTGACCTTGTTATAAGCTAAGGGGACCCAGTCTGAAGGTCATTTAGGGGGAGATTTGGGGTGAGCGCTTATTTGTGCCCAGGGTACCCCTGGAACTATAGCAGGGTGACTGTTACCCCAATGTTTCTATATATCTGTAACCTTGTTATGAGCTAAGGGGGCCCAGTCTGAAGGCCAGTTAGGGGAGATTTGGGGTGAGTGCTTATTTGTACCCTGGGTACCCCTGTAAATACAGCAGGGTGACTGTTACCCCAATGATTCAGAAGCTCCTGAGCATTTAAAGGGCACCTGGAAGTTTGTATCGGAACAGCAAACACAGCGACAGTTTCAATAACAGAACAGAAAATGCAGAAATATAATACAATGAATTGGAGGTGGAAATGGAGCAGGTGATTGTCCCCAGTTCTTATACAGAATAAATTAAATAGTTATTTTTAGATAGAGACAGGGAGGGACATATTTTTTTTTCCTTGTTTTGATGTTTTCGAAGTGAAACATCTGTTGGGGAGCAGGTTGAGCGAAATGAAATTCCACTTACAGAACGTTACATCTTTTAATTGGTTTCCAAAAATAAAACCGGCAGAAAAAGAGAATTTAAATCTGAAAGATCAGTGACCCAACAAATTATACAGAGGAGTCGTCCCATGTCTTATTCAGTCGGCTGCTTAGTGTGTGCCCTGAGAATTAGAAACCTTTACTTCAAAACACTTTTACCATTTACAGTCAGTATTTTTTTTATCTTTATCAAGATGCTAGCAGTTTTATACTACTGATGTAATGATGACGGTTGATGCTGTTGATTTCTTGTACCTGGAAACTGGTAGAAAATGACGTCAGTGAAAATTTGGGATGTTGCTTTGCTTACAACTAAATGACGAAACATCAGATGACTCTTCTCTGCTCACTAACTTTATTTTCTACAAATTTCGGGAATTCTACTATGCAATACATTACAAAAAGAGATTATACAACAAACCTAAGATGCCACAAAATTAAAATTTAATTCTAACAAACTTTCCGCTATCAACTGTCCTTCTTGTCGAAGCTATAAAAATTAACACCTCCCCCCTTTTCAGGCACCTACAGACCCACCGAAGCAGAAGCCGGATCCAGTAACATCAGAGACTGTCGTCTTCTGGGGTCTTCGACTTTGGCAGGTTATTGGTGTTTTCGCAGTCTTTGTGTTGGGAGTCAGTAAGTTTCCTTTTTAGTTACATTTAAGAATTAGAGTTATGTTTATGCATAAATATATATATTTAAAACAACACATACTGTGTAAGCGTTCATCTTTATGAGTCGGTTCTATGATCTGCCACTAGGTGGCGTGTATGAAAGGAGAATGCAGATAAATAGAAACCATCATACCAAGGGTCCGTCAACTTTATATTAAGTATCCAGCTTACATTTAATATGTCTTCTTTATGGATATCTTCTGCATCAGGCAGAATCATAGTTGGATGGAGGCCCACCGGGATTGTGCCACCAAGGATCCTCCTAGGAACAAACAGGGCCATCCTCACGGCATCCCCCCCATGTGCATACATCGTGTCACATCCCATGCCCAGGGGTGCAGGCCTTGGCCGGGGGGTCAGGGCCAGGACCCACTGTGTTTTTCCCTGTTGTCTCGTTGGCTCACTCTGGTGCTGAACTTAAGCTCCCCTGAGTGAAGGCCAAAGAGTTTGAAGTTGGGTTCTTCATCCTTTTATAGACTAGAGCAGGGATACCCAACCTTTTGAACCCGTGAACAACATTCAGAAGAAAAAGGATTTGGGGAGCAACACAAGCATGACAAATTGTCTTGGGGTGCCAAATAAGTACTGTGATTGCCAATTTGGTAGCCCCTTTGTGGATTGTCAACTTACATTTAGACTCTATTTGGCAGTGCACCTGGTTTTTATACAATCAGAACTTCAACCCTCCAAGACTGGAATACAAAAATAAGCTCCTGCTTTGAGGCCACTGGAAGCAACATCCACAGGGTTAGAGAGCAACATGTTGCTCACGAGCTACTGGTTGGGGATCACTGGACTAGAGAATACCCATTTCTCCTCTTGGCCAGCAGAGATCTCCAAGGTCGCATAGATGATGAGTACAGTAACAAGGGACTTCTCATAAGATGGGTGATGGACCATTTATTTCTCCTACACAAAGGTAAACATGTGGCTTAAAACTGTATATGATTTCCAGATATGGTATCAAAGGAATGAGAGCCATCCATAAGTTAAAAATAAAAATACTATATTTAATTCATGTTGAATCCATTCTCGGCAATGCTTATTAGCAATCAGAATCAGAATTTCGCCAATTTTGCTCTCCGCACTAGCGATTCAGCCTGCCTACAGCCACTCCGGCGCTGGAAATGGTATGTGCCAGGTGTGAGGGGACAGCATTAGAAAGTCCAAGCAAGGAGCCCCGAAATGCCCCTACAGTTAGCCCTGAACAAGCCACTTATACAAGCCCTCTCCAGTTTGTAAACCACTGCATTTGTAATTGAAATTCAGGGATCAGCCTCTTAAAGGGAGATCTAAATTCCCCTTCGACAAAAGAAATTGATGTAGACTTATCCACAGTGGTCCTTTTGCAACTTTCTCAACTGTTCTATTGAAAGTGACCTATAGGGTAAAATCACTTTTAGACTGCTAATGCCAAGATTTCCGCTCAACCTCTCTCTTTCGTTATGGTCAGTAAACCTGAGAGCATGGACTTTCAGAGACAGCTGTTGATTTAAAAAATCTCTAAAAACAGAAAACATTATTTTATCAGAAATGTTTTTTGCCATAATTTTGGCCAGTTCCACTCAAGATGCAGGCATGGCCATACCAAAAAAACTCAACTCATCAACAGAGTCCCTTTATCTCTTCTTCAGCTGAGGTTGTCCTGTTGATGATGCACAGCTTGTTTGGCACTGCTGAGCTCCTTAGTGGCTCCAGGGGTTTTCTACAGAGTTGGCCCTTTCTGTGCACTTCTCAGCCATATTTGGTCAGAGGTCTACCACCAGCCATGACTTCCTGTGCTCCTTCATGGCTTTTCTTCCTTTTGTTATGGCACTTAGTTGTTTTCCTAGCAATTGGGTGGACTCATCATGGCTACATGTGCTGTTGACCACAGCCTGGGAATTTTTTTTTATTCCAGACTGCATTGAATTCTACAGAACTCATCCAGCAGCATTCATGGCCAGCATGATGATATTAGATGGTTTACTACAGTTCTGTTGCCTATTTCTAGGCAATATCACCTTCATATCGATCTGGGAATGGTGGATGATTGGTTTATCTGTATTGCATTTTTTCCCAAATATTATCCAGACTTTTGAGCTTCAGCAGGTCTATGCCCCTTATATGAGGCCAAGAATCACATGAGGCTGAAGAGAGAGGAGCAATGTTCTATCCAGTAAAAACATATCTCCTAATCCTCATTCATCAAGCAATGCATTGTGCTACTTGAATATATTCCTTACAAACCAGCTCTCCCTGATAATCCAGTTGGGTTTAGGGACTATTTTCATTACTTATTCATGTTTATGGCTGATGTGACAGTGAGTTATATTAATGAGGCCAAAGGCAATAACAAAGTATATGTGTTATTACCAGTTGACCGTAAGCTTCAGTGTCTGGTTGGGAAGATGTTCCTTCAACTTGCTGGTAATTTTTTTGTTTGATATTAATTTGAGATGAATTCAGTCTATGGCATGATTATTTATTGAGGTCCCTTAGAATAATTGGTCTGATTGTGGATTAAAAGAAAATGCTTTAGGCATATTAGGTTCATCATTAAATACTTTTCCTGATCTGATGTGACTATAAAACACACTCACGCTGGATAGGATGTTAAATAAATCTGTTTCATAACTTGTTATTTTTACATTTGAGATATTAAAGGGTTTTTTAAGGGGTTCCTACTATCTTTTCTGCTTTAAACAATTTCTGTAAACAACTGGCGCCAAACAGTAGGGATCATTTGTTAAGTGAAGGTCGCAGGGTGCAATGTAAAGTGTGAAGTCACATGTAGGCTTTTCCGCTCCTGTCCTCTACTAGATGAACAAGATAGGGGGTGCCCTGTACTTACGACCTGCCCTATGCCCTTCAACCTTCAAAGAGTGGAATGCTCAGCCAGACACCAGCTATATTCTTTTAGAATGATTAATAGGGGCAAGTTTTTGTGCCCATTACAGTGTTTGATTCAGAGATCTCTCTAAATGGTCCCTAATGCATTTCTAAAATGATGTAGATACTAAAGTTTTTATCCAATAAACAACAGATTAAGATACTTTTCTCTGGGGAAACTCCCAGGAATCCCTGGCTCCATTCTGTGTCAACCCATCACTTGGAAAGATACCCTGGAGCTTCATCCAAATTCTGGGTAGAGATCTGGTGAAGTCTACTCTGAAGGTAAAAAGTCCCCTCCAGATATGCCAGGATGAGTCTTCTAAGGCTTCTCCATGTTACAAATATGATAGCTAGATGATTGATTAATGGAAAAATACTCTAAAAAAATCAATCTAGTTATTTTGTGTCCGCTTTCTGTTTTTTTTTCATGAAGTCATCACTTTGTGCTGTATATTCAAATGCCGTATTCCCAGGACCAAGAAGGAGATCGAGGCACAAAATGCTCAGCGGCAGGCGGGCAAGGACTACGCCGACAAACTGGAGACAGTTCCACCCTTGAACGAATTGACAGACATTCCTGGAGGTAACACCTTATGGACTTCATATGTCCCTGGGGCCCTTTTCTAGTTGAAGGTTTGCAAAATCATCCAAATAGTGGATTGTGCAAAGCAGAATATCCCTCTGGTCTAGTCTGGAAGATTCACAACAGAGGCGAAAATGGGATTCATTTGTAAATGTCAGAAGGCAACACGTAGAGTACTCCAGGCAGTATTGGAAGCAAACGAGCTGAATGTCTCGGCCCAGCATGCCTGTAAAGCAAATGGCTCTGTTTAAAGGAAATGTATACCATATTATTTTCCTAAATGCAGCCATATGTCTGTAGGTATATTTGCAGCCATTTTCTTCCTTAGAGTAGAGAATAAAAATGAAACATTGAAAAGTAAAAAATCTAGAAAAAAACTCCAGATAAACAGGGACCTCAGGAGACCTGGATAATTTATGAATGATTGTTACTGTCTGTTTGTGTGACTTTTTGTTGCTATGGGTAATCATATGAGGCAAATATGGGCAGTGGTAGCTCAATAAATGAGGTCCATGTTGTGTTGACATCCCAACTACGGTAAAAGGCATTGTCAGGGCAGTGTCAAAACTACCACACACACCAAGCTGTGTTGGAAGGCGAAGGCTACAGAACCATTATTAGACAATACATCCAGAAGACTTAAAATAAGTGAATTTAAAATTGATGAGGGGCTATTCTAAGCACTTTTGTAATTTACATTCATTATTTATTTTGTTTTTATTTTAAGATATTACAGGATACAGGTACTGTTAATATGAATGAATTGTGTTACAACAGCGCCACCTGCTGGTCAGTTTCCCACCAGTCTGACCAGCAAATAGTCAAGGAAGAAGTTGTCAGGAGAAAGAAAGAGGCTGATGTTCTTCTGCTTAGGAAAGATGTGAGAAAGGTTTCTAATATTATTCCTAAGCAGAAGAACATAAGAGCAGCCTCTTTTTTTTTGTACTTTATTGCTTTTTTTTTTTTGCTTTGCCTAACTTAACTCCTTCTGCTCTCCCTGTATTGCTTTCTGTCTATAGGGTCTTCTGTCAGTCTTCAAACTCTCTCTGGTCAAGTCCAGTCTAGATCCCACAGGTCTTTACCTGTTCTGAAAGAAGAAGATGAAGTGACTCTTCAAGGGAACTAGAGACTTTCTCTATCTCATTCTTACTCTTTCTCACACTAGAAGAATCTTCTTTTCTTGGGCTCCGTCATACAAATTATGCCTAAAGGGATACATTGATTCATATTGACTCCAGTTATGCAACTTGGAGCTTAACAGCTTGAAAGAACCATGCCCAGTGTCTCCTTATTAACTGCTGTTTGCAGAATGTTTTACTAACTGGTAAAATTGAAATTGCCAACACTAAGGGGGGCTGATTCATCAAAAGTTGAACGTTAGAGGTTTTTTTTTTTTTACCTTGAATGACCTTGAATGAACTCAGTTGACCTCAAAACTGGAAAAGTATCTTATTTAAGAAAAAACTCGAATGTCTAAAACTCGAATAAATATTACCGACCTGAAGACTCAAATTTGAATTCAAATTTGAATTCAACTTAACTGAAATCTAGTTTTTCTCTAAAAAAAACTCGAATGTCAGAAAGGCTATTAATATCTTCAAATGGGTTACTGGACCTCTGCCATTGACTTCTACATGAACTCGGCAGGTTTTAGGTGGTGAATAGGTGGTTTTTAGTTGTTCCCAGGGTCAAGATATGATAAATCTTGAATTTGAAAAAGCTTATGGTGGGAAATAAGCAACCTCTACTTTTGACAGCATCCATATCATTTGAGTGGTGGAAGGGAGTGGTTATGTGTGCCAGTAGAATTAAATTGGCTCCATCTGTAGCTGTTGTTACTAAAGCCTATTCATTAATCCATTTAATCATCACTAGGAATCATTTTTATAGACCACTGGAAAGCGCAAACTCTATTTTTGGTAACTATCATATTTTTTTAATTAAGCTAAAATTGGTTTGAAACATCAAAAATTAATTGGATCCAGCTGCAGAAAGCTCACAAATCTCTATATATGCTGAAATGATTTTCACACAATGTAATACATTTTCATAACATTATTGAATGTGAGTGCACAGTATTTAAATGAAATAAATTCATAAATAATCCCGGACTTTACCCATTCGCCATAATTGACTCTAACTTTGGGCTGCAGTATGGAGATGGCAGTGGAACTTATCTTTTAAGATCTTTTTTTTAACTTTTCAGATTTATCGTTCTAATTGTAAAATTATGCAAGTTAAAAGAACAGCGCTGCAATTAAATCCCCTCTTATAAATCAGTAGGAACACATGAAGAACATTCCCCTACTAATGCCTTGGATCTTTCATTTTCTGCTGTAGGAACCTTTTAATTGGGTTGGAAATATCACTTTTTGGAATGGAAAGAAAACAACGTATCTCCCAGAGTTTAATTCTAAATTAAATTCACAAAATAATGGGCTTTCTTGCTGATGTAAAGCATATAAATATTTTTAGCAGCCAATATGAAATTTTCCGTTAAAATTCTAATTGCACTAAGCCATGGTTGATTGGTTGTTTTGAGTTAATAGACTGGGGAAGAATTCTTGTAAATTTCTATAAATTACTGTAGTTTACAGTTTCTGCAGTTCTAGTGTTAGACCGGGGCACCTGAGCCCACCAGAGAACCTTACCTCAGAGAGACCCTATAAGTTGGCATCTACTATATTGGACCGATTCTGCCAGAACTCCCTATTATATCTCTGACTTGACCTTTGTAGAGGAAGAGGAGGTAGAGGCGCGCTCAACTTAAATTGATCCTAGTGGGAGTCTCTTTGCAAAAATTGTAGTGTTCAAGAGGGTGGGGCAAAGATTAGTGGTGGTGTATGCACATGAAGGAGAATATCTGGGGCTTATTAAGGTTAACATAAATGCAGATGGTTTTGGATCAATTTATTGAAGGATCAAATAGATTTCAATTGCCACTAGAAAGTTGAGGTAAGATGTAACAAAGGACGAAGGAGAACAGAGCTGGAAGAAGGTTTCGATAAGGAAGAGGAAGGTATAAAGGAGGAGAAAGGGGAAAAAACAGCAAAGCCTCAAAAAAGGGCCCAAAAGAGGTGGAATTGTATTGAGGGGGTGGGGAGGTTTGTTGAGGATCAAAAAAATTAAAAGTAAGAAGGAACATTAAGGATTAATGGAAAATGGACATTGAAGGGGTTTGGAGTCTCTAAAGCCCTTGGGGAAGTGTCAGGAATTTCAGCCATGTGGTGATTGATCCCTGTATTTGCCTGTTGAGTCAATTGAGGCATTTTTAGTTTTCTGTTGTGAATAACTCCTGATTTAGATAAGGTTCTGTTAATTTCTTATTTCGGGCCTACATAAGCCTGCCTCATGCCACTGCCAGTTACTTGGTCCTTAAGCTCTCCTGCTAAACTGCCCCAGTGCTGTTACCCAACAACAACCAATCTGCAAATATTTTTGAAAAAATGCTTTTTTAACCAAAAGCCAATGTTTGATTTGTCATTATGAGTAACTGCACTATTACTAATTAGCAACTATGTTAAATAATTAGCCACATAATGAACAATCTGCAGTATCATTACAGTAGGTTTATTGTTTACAGAACACCACTTATCATTTGGATGAGGTTATGGGGCCCAGTAACTTCCAGTTACACAACTAATGACCAATATGTATGTAAGGCAGGGGTCCCTGACCTATTTTATTTTTTTTTTACTTGTGGGCAACATTCAAATGTAAAAAAAAGTTGTAGAGCAACACAAGCATGCAAAAAGTTGCTGAGGGTGCCACTTATGGGCTGTGATTGACTCTTGGTAGCCCTATGTTGAATGGCAGCCTATACAACCAAAACTTGCCTCCAAGCCAGGAATTCTAATATAATCACCTGCTTTGAGGTCACTGGGAGCAACATCCAAGGGGTTCGGTGACCAACATGTTGCCTTGTCGCTCACACCATTTAGCTCAACCATTTCTTAGTCCTTTGACTTGAGTAGGATGTTTTGACATTTGGAATTGTCCCAATATTTCATCAAGAATGGCTGCACTGATAAGTCAAATAGTTCTGCGACCCATGCTGGGTTACCCAGAACAACAAATCATACATCTACTTTCAAATGATTGGCAATCTGCAGATAGGCAGACCTGACAGGGAACTGCAGTTTTTTTCACTGTGCAAAGGCAGAGCTGTTATTGGCTGGCTCCATGGGAGGACCAATAGGACACACCCAGCTCTCTTCTGTAACATTGAGATGGACTGGAGGGGATCTATGAAGAAGAATTAATGATCAGGAAACCTGTTATTCAGAAAGCTCTGAGTTAAGGGAGGCCATCTCCTATAGACTCCATTCTAATGAAATTATTCCAATTTTTTTAAAAATGAATTGCCTTTTCTCTTTAATAAAGGAAAAGTACCTTGTACTTGATCAGTAAATGTAATGCTTATTGGAGGCAAAGCAATCCTTTTGAGTTGAATTATGTTTAAATTATTTTTTACTAAAGGTTATTTATTAAAGTCCGAATGTTAAAAACGTGAAAGATTCAAGTTTTTTTCACTAGGAAACACAAATTATTAGTGGAATAAAAAAACACACATTTTTTCGAGATTTATTTTACCCCGATGCTGCAAAAAGCCCAAATCAGAAAATCTGCCATCTCAGACCTGTCGAGGTCCTGTATAAGTCAAAGGGAGAGTCACCTATCTCAAATTTAAGTTATCGGGGTCTTCGGGAGTTTTCTGGCAAAAAATTTAAAAAATCGAGCAATTCAGGAAAAAAAGCCTGAAAAACTTGTACAATTAGGGAACAACCCCCAAACATTTCAAGCAATTCGGGTTTTCGCTCGAGTCTTTTTTATTAATATTAATAATAATTAATAAAATAAGCTAAAATCGGCCATGGGAGTGTGGTTGTGGTTTTTATAAATAAAATATGAGATAAATTCAGATTTTAGTAAATAACCCCCTTAAGATATGGATCCAAATTATGGAAAGATCCCTCATTCAGAAAACTCCAGGGCATTCTGGATAAGAGGTCCCATATCAGTATTATTCACCATAGTCCACAGGTTGAGAGGGATTTTAAAATCAACTGTCTCTGACATGCAGCCTGGACTTGTTTCCAGCAGATCTGAAAATAAATGAAATTGTTTTAAGAATGATTTCTTCCCAAATCATGATCTCCATTTGCAGCTGGAGGGGAAGGAGTGGGAATGAATGGATTTGGCTACAGGCAGCTTCTTCTCACCAGACAAGCCCTGTTAGAGCTATTAGAGAAATAGAATGAATTTACACATTTCCCGTAAAAACCCCATTTATTAGAAGGAAATTTCACACGTCTCAGTCTAAACTCTCTGGGTGTTCTGTTTGGTTCCTCTCCATGCCGTCCCCCTCAAAAGCCATGTTCCACTTTATTTTTCACTGTTGGCATTGCTAAAGAACTAACAAGGCTATTTACAAGCTTATTTTTATACTTTTATTTTAGTTATTTAATCAACAGTTCTGGATGTGTAGTTGGCCTCCGATCACAGGGACATTAAGGGGCAGATTCAATAAGGGTCGAATTTCGAAGTAAAAAATACTTCGAAATTCGACCCTCGAATTGAAATCCTTCGACTTCGAATATCGAAGTCGAAGGATTTAGCGCTAAACGTTCGTTCTATCGATCGAATGATTTTTCGTTCGATCGAACGATTAAATCCTTCGAATCGAACGATTCGAAGGATTTTAATCCAACGATCGAAGGAAAATCCTTCGATCAAAAAAAGTTTAGCAAGCCTATGGGGACCTTCCCCATAGGCTAACATTGACTTCGGTAGGTTTTATCTGCCGAAGTAGGGGGTCGAAGTTTTTTTTAAAGGGAAAGTACTTCGACTATCGAATGGTCGAATAGTCGAACGATTTTTCGTTCAAAACGTTCGAATCGAAGTCGAAGGTCGTAGTCGAAGGTCGAAGTAGCCCATTCGATGGTCGAAGTACCCAAAAAATACTTCGAAATTTGAAGTATTTTTCATTCGAATCCTTCACTCGAGCTTAGTGAATGGGCCCCTAAGGAACAATTTGTGTATCTCTGCTTATAGTTGTCTAGTAAGAGATGTGTCAGTGCCTTTCATCTTTTAATGGCTTTCTCTAGAAATATAATAAATAGTGATTCACGAATTTCCAGCAAAATTTGCAAAATGGCTAAATATTAGCAAAACACAAATTTTGATGCAGGAGTCAAAAAGTTTTTTGACGCTGGCAACAATTCCGAGGCGCATTGAAGTCAATGGGCGTTGGAATTGTCGCCAGCGTCAAAAAAAATTATTATGTATTGTAATGTAATGTATTTGCCGTCTGTTGAATAAATTCGCCCATCACTAATAATAAATAAAGATACTGTAGTTACAATCTCAGCTGCCATAAAGCAGGACAGTTGCTTACAATGGGGATCAGATTGGATCTGTGCAGCCACTGGGACAGCATGTTCTGTTATACAGATAGCTAGAATCTCAGCTGCCATAAAGCAGGACAGGACTGCTGCTTACAATGGGGATCAGATAGGATCTGTGCAGCCACTGGGACAGAATGTTCTGTTATACAGATAGCTAGAATCTCAGCTGCCATAAAGCAGGACAGGACTGCTGCTTACAATGGGGATCAGATAGGATCTGTGCAGCCACTGGGACAGAATGTTCTGTTATACAGATAGCTAGAATCTCAGCTGCCATAAAGCAGGACAGGACTGCTGCTTACAATGGGGATCAGATAGGATCTGTGCAGCCACTGGGACAGAATGTTCTGTTATACAGATAGCTAGAATCTCAGCTGCCATAAAGCAGGGCAGGACTGCTGCTTACAATGGGGATCAGATAGGATCTGTGCAGCCACTGGGACAGAATGTTCTGTTATACAGATAGCTAGAATCTCAGCTGCCATAAAGCAGGGCAGGACTGCTGCTTCCAATCGGGATCAGATAGGATCTGTGCAGCCACTGGGACAGAATGCTCTGTTATACAGATAGCTAGAATCTCAGCTGCCATAAAGCAGGACAGGACTGCTGCTTACAATGGGGATCAGATAGGATCTGTGCAGTCACTGGGACAGAATGTTCTGTTATACAGATAGCTAGAATCTCAGCTGCCATAAAGCAGGGCAGGACTGCTGCTTACAATGGGGATCAGATAGGATCTGTGCAGTCACTGGGACAGAATGCTCTGTTATACAGATAGCTAGAATCTCAGCTGCCATAAAGCAGGACAGGACTGTTGCTTACAATGGGGATCAGATAGGATCTGTGCAGCCACTGGGACAGAATGCTCTGTTATACAGATAGCTAGAATCTCAGCTGCCATAAAGCAGGACAGGACTGCTGCTTACTGATTTTTATAATTTGCATAAAATGATTAAACGATTACAATGTTATGTGATTAATTGGAACTGGAAGTTCTTTTCTAAGTTAGTTGAGAATTCTTTGTTGTGCACAATTTAAATGCAGTATAGCTGAAAGTTCCCTCAGCAATTAGTCATTCCCATTGCTGAAATTAATGTTAATTATTGTGTTAAAAAACAGACCTTTCCATACACAGAAAATCTGCTTGTGCTGTTGCAGTTTTCAATAGATTTATGCCAAATATTATGCAATTTAGCAAGTAATCAGACAGAAAGAACACTCTGGATGGAGCCCAAGTAGCTTTTTATTATGCCGAATTCACCCTTCATCTGCTGTTCAGCCCGGGCTACAAGTGCTGTACAAAAATAAATCTGTATTTAACATTTATTTAATTTCTTTTGGTCAAATCCTATTTGGAAGCAGCGCTATAAAAATGTACAAGTACGAGCGAACTCCTTGTTTATCCAAAGTAAACGGTGAGAAATATGCTTGCTATTTTGGTTATATGAAGGGAATCCTGCTCAAGTCGCCACTTGCTGCCGCAGTATAGAGGCTTCTTTATTATTTCCAGGAATAAAACATTTCTGACTCATCGACACAAATGGGAGACACTTTGGAAACAGGGAATATTGCGTCCGATTTCTACAACCATAGTTACCCTCTGCATGACGTATATAATATACAAGTACAATAATGTGGTAATAACCAGTAAATTATGTCATTTATTTGTCACTCTTTGGTGCTGGATGTTGCCAAGCTTATTGGCCCATGTACAGATGAAATCGGGATTTTATATTTTGTCATGTTGTGTCATTTAGAGATCAGGGATCCCCAACCTTTTTTATCTATAAACCCCATTCAAGAGTAAAATGGGTTGGGGAGCAACACAAGCATGATAAAAGTCCTTGGGTGCCAAATAAGGGCTGCAATTGGCTATTTGGTAAACCCTATGTGGACCCAGAGTCTACAGGAGGCTCTGTTTGGCAGTACAACTGTTTTTTATGAATGCAAAACAAAGAGAGCAACATCCAAGGGGTTGGTGAGTAGGGATGTAGCGAACCGCCGATAATGTGTTCGCGAACGCCGTTCGCGAACACCGGCAAAAAATGCGAACAGTTCGCGAACAGTTCGCGAACTTCGAACATCCGAAAATCGTTCGATTCGAACGATCGAAGGATTTTAATCGTTCGATCGAACGATTTTCGTTCGAATCGAACGAAAATCGTTCGATTTTAGCGACCGAATGGTCGAATGGTCGAACGATTTTGACGCGAACGCCTATTGGCGAACGTCGCTCGACGTTCGCGAACTTGCGGCGGACGCGAACAGCCGATGTTCGCGCGAACAAGTTCGCCGCAGAACAGTCCGCGACATCCCTATTGGTGAGCAACATGTTGCTCACAAGTGCACAAGAAAAACGGAGCACCACAGGAACCGATTATTGGTCCGTTAAAAAATATAGATTATTGAAGACTCATTAAAAATGGTAAAGGCAAGCCCAGAACATATTGTAGACTGCCCACTTTAGGTGTCTTGTGGCTACCGGCCACTTCCTCCGAAGCTAGCTTCGGAGGAAGTGTCTGGTAACCACGAAATGCGTAAATCTCTATTTTTTAATGGGCGAATAATCGGCTCTTTTGCTGCTCTATTTTTCTTGTGCCCTATATGAAACCTGGCTGTTTGTGCAGCACGCTGGAGCTGAACTCTAACCGGTAAGTGCTCCCTCGTTTATTCATTGCTGAAATGTTGCTCACAAGTCACTGGTTGGGGATCACTGCTCTAGAGTACAATGGCCTTAGTCCATCAGAAGTAATTTACTGGAGAAAATGCACTCAAGCACCATCTAGAGGCAAGATGTAGCACTAAAAAAAATGGTGTCTGGACATTCTGACAAAATGTCAATAACTTCATCCGTATGGGAAATTCCGACAGGTTGCCCAACCAACGACTGGCTCAAAATCAGCAGGTCTGAAAGTGCTGTCAGACGAAGACCACACTGGCCCCAAAGTCAATGGTCAGATCAGCCCAATTTGACCCAGTTCAAGTGTACAGAAGTGAAATTTAATGTAACTAGTTAATATATTGCTCAATTTGTCTAGCAGGTGGAAGCAGCTCTTATCCCTATACAGGATTTTCCTAAAATAGTTCTAGGCTGATGAAACTAGTTTCAGGTGAGGACCATATTAGCCCCAGTGCTAATGCCTGGATCAGCCAATGACCGAATTTGGCTCATTATGCATGTAAGGAGGGGAAATTTCCCTCATTTGGGGGCAGCAGTCATTAAGACTGATCCTGTAGGAGATTTCCCTAGGGAGGTCCCAGAAAACCTATATCAGGGGGTTGGGAAACAGGCTTAATAAACATCTGGAGACAGTAGAGACCTTGAAAGCTTTGCTAATTAGAAGATAATCAGTTCAGTAGAGCTCACCTCAGAGATGAGAGGCGGCTAGACCCACCAGAAAGGGCAGTTGTGTCCCCAATGAGGAGTTTAATGTAGAGGAGTTTCTCGTTTTTTTTTTATTGGAGATTATTGACCTAGACTCTTTGAGATCAGTTCAGGGTCAAACTAGGCTTGCAGGGACCTGTCAACCCAAACCCACTCCCCCTGGACTCTAACTGCCTCCTCTGCCATGATCACAGAAGGTAAAACAGATGCGTCATGTATAGGGTGGCTAGAGGACAAATTGCGCCAGAGTGGGGTGTCTGCACGGATGTTGGGAGGGGTGTGTGCAGGAGGTTGGGCCCTTAAGGTTGCAGCCCGGCAGGCCAACACTGGATCAACTGAATAAATCTTAAAACTCTTGATGAAAAAAATTGTAGCTAAAAACTACTGTAGAAATTAATTAGAGATGTATTTTCAAAGTTGAAATGAAATATTAAATGAAATATTTTAAAATTTCAGTTTTTGAAAAAAAAAATTCGATTTTACAAACTCATTAAAAATGAATCACATTGTGTTTTTTGTGCAATTGCGTTTTCCCCATGTGATTTAATATCATCTGGTTGTTCCAATTCAAGTTTTTATGTACATGTGCTGAAAATTAATCAAAAAAACTGCCTTTGAGTTCATTTCAAGCATTTTGCAAGATTAGAAAAATGTGAATATTAGTGAATCTTCCCCTCCATAACATTTTCAAATTCTTCTGTTGTCAAGTGTTGGCAGTGAAGAAATTATAATTTTCTCCTTTGTTAGTTGTCACATTCTGTTGTGTCAAACTAAAGACAATTTGTCCAAAGTTAAAAACAAAATCTAAAAGCCTAATATTCCGGGTAGAAGCTCTTCATAAACGAACGTGGAGAGTGTTTTATTTGATATTGATTTTTAATAATATCATCAGCTGCGATGAATCAAGATTTGGAGAACAAATGCGAATAACTTTGGGAAAAATTACATTTCGGGAAGCCTTTGATTGGAATTGATTGTGGTGTGTGCCATTTTCCATGGATTCATTCGATTTGCTAAATTCTAACATTATTCTGGGGTATCGATCAAGTCCCTGGCCAACCCCGAGATATTTCATAGATATGGAGAGGATTCTGTTTCTGTCATCTGTTTATATAAGGGGCTTTTATGTTCCAAAAGACAAATGTGGAGACGTTTGGGGGCCAAGCATCTGTGCGACTGAGAAAAGAAAATATTCGAAACTTCTGCTGTGAGCGTAAGAGTCCAGTAAAAGTATTAAAAAATGAAAATTTTATTTAATATACATATAAAAGCAGATTACAGCAGCAGTGAACCGCGCTGCCCACTTAACCCAACCCTAACCTGCAATGATTGGCCAGGTTTCAAGCCAATCCCACCAACCAGTGCTCAACCCACTGGTCATCATGGGTTTTGGGTCAACCATCACTATCATAAAAGCATTAAGTTTATACCCCCTTCAAGTTAATATCCCCTTGCTACCTCTTTGAAGTTTAAATCTTCTCCATAGAGAGTATATGATGGTGACGTTTTGATGGATGTTTTCCAACGGTAGAAAAATGGTGGAGCTAAACTGGCTCTCCTAATGATGTATTCAGAATACCTAGCCCTCCTCTATGGAGTTATTTCAAAGGAAACCAGTTATATATTTACATAGTTGATTTGGGTTGAAAAAAAGAAGACAATTCTCAAAGTTTAATCTCCTTGAATGACCCCGAGCTTATCTATATACTCATGCATCTACAGACCTATAAATACACTCAGATAAATGTATGTTCTGTGTCGCTCAAACCTCCAACATGTGCAAAGGCTCATTTTTGAATGGAACTTAATGCTAAATTATTAGTTCTAGGAGACCATGATTAAAGTATATGTGTTTATTTTTGCCTGAAAACATCCAATATTGTTCGTCAAAGTAATTTTGTTTTCCGCTTTGATGTTTTGCTACATTTGCATGGCCAGTCACAAAAAAGGTTCTCGAATGTCATAAAATTATATTCAAATTCACTTTGCAGGTTCATGGTGTTCCACTCTGACCCTATTGAAAAAGTGGGTTATAGGTGACAGGGAGTATGATTTATTTTTGTTATTAGGCTGCCAACATCAGAAAACGTTGGGGTAATAGCAGGCGGTTTTTAGGGGAAGTTTTCTGGTCTCTCTCCCTGGGGCTATAAGAGGATGGGTCATCAGCAGGACCAGGGATGTGAGTTTTACACCCCCAGTAAATAACTCTCCATAATTATGGAAGCCACTAAAGACCCCCAGGTGAAACTACTCTCTACATCACTGGAAACGGAGAAGGGAAATGTTTTTTTAATCCATTCCAAGGTAGGGGTTCACCCTTTTGTACATCAACCCATCCTGATTGGTTGTTAGGATGGCTCAGTTGTAGATAGAGGCCACCTAGGTCTTACATTGTCCACCACCTTTCTGAAGTTCAGTAGAACACTTGTGACTACTGATTCTCAAACGTTGTATGTGATGTCACAGATAAGTAGCTTGGGGGGGGCTGCATCCTAAAGATGAAAATGAGGAAAATGCTTATTCGCTGTCCAAGATACTATTGAAAGAGCGGGTTAGTTAAAATGTTTGGTGAACACTTACCCACTAATATCGATAACACGATTTATGGTTTCAGCATGTATGAAGAACAAAATCCATCCAAGATGCATTTGTATTATTAAAGGGATTCTGTCATGATTTTTATGGTGTAGTTTTTATTTTTAAATGACACTGTAAAGACACTGCAAATAATTGACTTTACAATATAAAATTTCATTCCTGAACCAACAAGTGTATTTTTTTTTTAGTTTATTATTTAGTAATATTGGTGTGTAGGTGCATTTCAGATCATTTTACCTGGTCGTGTGCTTTCAGAAAGAGCCAGCACTTTAGGATGGAACTGCTTTCTGGCAGGCTGTTGTTTCTCCAACTCAATGTAACTGAATGTGTCTCAGTGGGACCTGGATTTTACTATTGAGTGTTGTTCTTAGATCTACCAGGCAGCTGTTGTCTAGTGTTAGGGAGCTGCTATCAGATTCCCTTCCCATTGTTCTGTTGTTAGGCTGCTGGGGAGGGGAAGGGAGGAAGGTGATACCAGTTTATCAGAGCACAAGTCACATGACTGGGGGCAGCAGGGAAACTGACAATATGTCTAGCCCAATGTCAGATTTCAAAATTAAATATAACATAAATCTGTTTGCTCTTTTGAGAAACAGATTTCAGTGCAGAATTCTGCTGGGGCAGCACTATTAACTGATAGTGATGGGCGAATTTGCGGCATTTCGCTTTGCCGAAAAATTTGCGAATTTCGCGAAACGGCGAATAATTCGCGAAATGGCGCCGGCGTCTCGTTTTTGACGCCGGTGCCCGTTTTTGACGCCGGCGCCCGTTTTTGACGCCGGCGCCCGTTTTTGACGCCGGGGTCCGTTTTTTCGGAAAAAAAATTTCCGCAAATTTTCGTGGGCGTTTCGCGAATTTATTCGCTGGCGGCGAATCGCGCAAATTCGCGCCTGGCGAATAAATTCGGCCATCACTATTAACTGATGCATTTTGAAAAAAAAAAAAGTTTTCCCATGACAGTATCCCTTTAAAGATACTGTTACTCACTGTTTATGGATCCAACACTGTCTTGTCAAAGGACTTGTTATTTCACAAATTATTTTTGAAATTCAGATTTTCTCGGAGAGTAGTAAGTGTGGAAACTAATCTCGTCTACACCTGGCAGGGTATTATTTCTGACAGTATTGCTCATTAAACCACACATTCATCATTTCACTTTTCCATGATGTTGTTGTTTGTGGAGTGATTATATATTCCATTACTTATTTCTCATCAGTAAAAGAAGCTTAAGTGAAGAAAAATGAGTTTATTCTGAATCTTTTAATGACACCTTAATGGGTTCCAGTTATTGCAAAAGAGATGAGACCAATTGTAATTCAGCTGCTTCATCCAGATAAAATAAAAACCCAAAAGGTCTTATGAAAACCTGACAAAGTATAAAATAGCAAAATCATAACTCTCGGATTTGGTTTAAAGGGCAACTTGCAGCTCAAACACAGAATTTCGACGAAGGACTTTGAGGCATGAAATCAGCTTAAAGGGATACTGTCATGGGAAAAAACATTTTTTTCAAACTAAATCAGTTAATAGTGCTGCTCCAGCAGAATTTTGCACTGAAATCCATTCCTCAAAAGAGCAAACAGATTTTTTTATATTCAATTTTGAAATCTGACATGGGGCTAGACATATTGTCAGTTTCCCAGCTGCCCCTGGTCATGTGACTTGTGCTCTGATGAACTTCAGTCACTCTTTACTGCTGTACTGCAAGTTGGAGTGATATCG
The DNA here is from genome assembly GCF_017654675.1 of Xenopus laevis. Classification (NCBI taxonomy): domain Eukaryota; kingdom Metazoa; phylum Chordata; class Amphibia; order Anura; family Pipidae; genus Xenopus; species Xenopus laevis. Next base: position 4,426,172 of record NC_054382.1, on the reverse strand, counting down.
CCCCCCTCCCTTTCCAAACAAAAGAACAATGGGAAGGTAACCAGATAGCAGCTCCCTAACAAAAGATAACAACTGCCTGGTAGATCTAAGAACAACACTCAATAGTAAAAACCCATGTCCCACTGAGACACATTCAGTTACATTGAGAAGGAAAAACAGCAGCCTGCCAGAAAGCAGTTCCATCCTAAAGTGCAGGCACAAGTCACATGACCAGGGGCAGCTGGGAAATTGACAAAATGTCTAGCCCCATGTCAGATTTCAAAATTGAATATAAAAAAATCTGTTTGCTCTTTTGAGAAATGGATTTCAGTGCAGAATTCCGCTGGAGTAGCACTATTAACTGATGCGTTTTGAAAAAAACATGTTTTTCGATGACAGGATCCCTTTAAGGTCCGACATTGCTAACCACTTTACAATAGAACCCAGAAGAATTCCCAAAAGTTCCATGTTTTTTCAAATTTTTAAAACTTTTCAGTTTTCCAATGGCACGTTAATCAAAGGGGATGTTAGTAGCTTAGTATCAAAGGGATGTTAATAGCGATGCACCGGATCTAGGATTCAGTTTAGGATTTTGAATGTCCATGTTAACACTTCAATAAAAACAATTGAAAAAAAAAAGAATTGCTGGTAAATTTGTATTTCCAGTAGTGATGGGCGAATTTGCACTGTTCCGCTGCACTGAAAAATTTGCAAAATGGCGTCCGTTTTTGGACGCTGGTGTCCATTTTTCGCGAATTTATTCGCTGGTGGCGAATAAAGGCAAATTCGCCGCAAATTCCCCCCTGCGAATAAATTCGCCCATCACTAATTTCCAGCCCTGGCCCTAGTTGGTGCTTTACCGGCTGGAGTAGTAAAAAAACAGCCGGGTGGAAACCTTATTCTCTAGTGAGTTGTTCTTGGGAGATTTGGGGACAAGATGAGGCTTTACTTATTACAAAAAAAGCAAGAATTGTAAATCCAGTAATATTTGTATGAAAGCTAGGAATGCCACGCAATGGAAATATCATTATACACACGCGTCTTCATATTTCCAAGTGCAAACAGCAAAGTATAAACTAGTTCTCTATCAGTTCTTGGCATTTACAGCTTTCAAGTTCATTTCCGTTTATCAGACGTTTCACTATATGAATCAAATACTTTAAGAGCCAATGAATTTAAAACTCAACAGCTGTCGTTTTTTTCACTCGTTTTCTCAACAGCGCGTCCTATTTGTGAATGATTTGCCGCCTATGTCATTTGTAAACATCGCGAGTAATATTATCCCATGTTCTGCGCCCAGCGTGAGGACTATTAGAAGCTTGTCTCCGATTCTGGATTTCAAACACTGCTAAATTCTCCTTTCTGCTTTCCTTATTGACCAGGGTGCATAGTTCTGCACAGTTTTGCCAAGATAAATTCATTTATTAAGAAGCGAGAGCAAATGTCATCCTAAAAATAGCTATGAGTAGTAAATGGACGTTTTGTCTGTCTTTTAAAAATAATGTCACTCCAGGGATATATTTAGTAGAGCCATTGGTATTTATGCTTTATAAGCTTCCACGTGTTTCATGATCTACAGTCTGGCCCCGGGGAGTTGGGTTGAAAAAATCAAGTTACTGGAATCAAACGTTCAGCAGTAAAGTTGGAAGTTTTATTTTCAGACTGAAGAACTTGGTAAGAATTGAATGTGTTGCAGAGATGTATTATTTATTAAAAATAGTGCCCTATAAAAGACAGCGATGGAGAAATGGGGGCACCATACAACTTGGTTATATTACGGTTTCATGAACTCCATGCATCTGATCCAGCCCTCCAGCAGTCGAGCCATAAATGCAAATACACCTTGAAATCTGGCTCCCAAAATGTACAGTATCAAGAGTATAATAGGACACAGTTGTAGGGAATACTTACTTGTTCCAACTACCAGTACCCATACATTTTACCAAAGTTAAAAGTATTTAGGGACCGTAAAGTAACCCAGCAGGTATAGGCAATAATTACTTGTTCCAACTACCAGTACCCCTAATTTTTCCCAAATTTAAAAGTATTTTAGAAAGTATACAGTAACCCCACAGATATAGGAAATACGTGTTCCATCTACTAATAGCCCTATTTTTTCCTAGATTTCCTAAAAAAATATTTAGAGACTATAAAGTAATTAAGTAGGTTTAGGGTATACTTACTTGTTCCAGCTACCAGTACCCCTAATTTTCCCCAAATTGAAAAGTATTTAGAGTCTATAAAGTAACCCTGCAGGTATAGGGAATTCTTACTTGTTTCAGCTACTAGGGATGTAGCGAACGGCGGAAAAAATGTTCGCGAACATATTCGCGAACTTGCGTCAAAAATGCGAACGGTTCGCGAACGTCGCGAACCCCATAGACTTCAATTGGAAGGCGAATTTTAAAAGCTAGAAAAGACATTTCTGGCCAGAAAAATGATTTTAAAGTTGTTTAAAGGGTGCAACGACCTGGACAGTGGCATGCCAGAGGGGGATCAAGGGCAAAAATGTATCTGAAAAATACATTGTTGACACAGCGCTGCCTTTTGTGCTGTAAAGGGCAGAAATCACACTACGTCACTCAGGTGATGTTTCTGGACACGGAATGTGAAAAAGCTCACACAGCGAGGTGGCACTTGGTTAAAGACTGGGCAAACAATGCCTGCAAGGGCAACGTATACAGTAGTGGATACGGAATATATTATTGCTGCTGTATCACTCAGGTGATGTTTACGGACACAGAATTATTATTGTTATTTAGACAGAATGTGGAAAAAGCTCACACAGCTAGGTGGCACTTGCATACCTCCCAACTGTCCCTCTTTTGACCACTCAACCCCCTGTCCCTCTTTTGTACTGGAAAGTCCCTCTTTTCTCTGAACTGAACAGCTAACTTAATTAGCTTTTGGCAAAGAGCTCAGAACAGCTAACAGGTGCAAATAAGATACTTTGTAACAATTTTGACTCTGGTTGGTGCTGGTAGTGGTGAACTACTAGGAGGAGCAGCACACCAGTCCCACTCCCCAACACAGCTAGACTAATAGCACTGGGCTCTTATAGTAGCAAAGTAAAAAAACAAAAAAGAAAATAAAAGCAGTCCTTACAAGGACTATTGGGTTACAGGCAGCAGTCAGCAGATGAGAGATCAGCAGCAGGACAGCTGCCCACAGCAGCTACATACAGAGCACTGCAGTAGAAGGTAGATTACTAGCCAGCAAAGCTAACTAACCTAAAATGTCCCTCAAATCCCTGCAGAGTTCTGTCCCTACAATACAGAGCAGTATCAAGTAGATTACTAGCCAGCAAAGTTACTATCAACTGTCCCTCAAATCACTAAACAGCTCTCTCCCTACACTAGCTCTTCCAAGCACACACAGGCAGAATGAAAAAACGCTGCAGGGCTTCAGTTTATATGTGGAAGGGGAGTGGTCCAGGGGGTGTAGGGGTGGTCCAGGAGGGAGAGCTTCCTGATTGGCTGCCATGTATCTGCTGGTCTGGGGTGAGAGGTCAAAAATAAGCGCCAGCTAAGGCGAACCCAAATTGGCGAACGTCGCGCGACGTTCGCGAACATTCGGCGGACGCGAACAGTCGATGTTTGCGCGAATTAGTTCGCAGGCGAACAGTCCGCGACATCCCTATCAGCTACCAGTACCCCTAATTTTTCCTAAATTTAAAAATATTTAGAGACTATAAAGTAACCAAGTAGGTGTAGGGAATACTTACTTGTTCCAGATACCAGTACCCCTAATTTTTCCCAAATGTAAAAATATTTAGAGACTAGAAAGTTTATAGTCTCTAAATATTTTTAAATCTGGGAAAAATTAGGGGTACTGGTATCTGGAACAAGTAAGTATTCCCTATACCTGCGGGGTTACTTTATGGTATAAAGCTACCAGTACCCCTTATTTTCCCCAAAGGTAAAAGTATTTAGACCATAAAGTAACCCCACTTTTGCTTTTCTTTTTTTTAGGTATGTCTATAGGGGTGAGCACATTTTTTCACCTGATACAGATTTGCTGCTAAATTCTTGTTTTGCCACTCTCCAAAACAAGAATTTAGCAGACGTGTAACATAATTTTGCAATGTGTTTGTTTTTGCTGGAAAAAAATTGCGTATTTTTTTCACAATGGAAAAAAGGCAAGTTAAAGCACTAATAGCAGATTTATAATTTTGCCATGCATTACGTTTCGTCGGGGAAAAAAATGCTGACAGAAAAACACCAACAGTGTGTCATGCCCAGTAGCCCAAACCCCACACTAGAATGATCAGCAGGGCCACTGGGTTAATATTTAAAGGAATTGTTCAGAATAAAAACAAAAACTGGGTAAATAGATAGTCTGTGCAAAATAAAAAATGTTTCTAATATAGTTAGTTAGCCAAAAATGTAATGTATAAAGGCTCTAGTGATTCAATGTCAAACATATCAGTCAGGACTCTACTTCCTGGTTTTCCGCTCTCTTGACTGGTTACCCTGGTTACCAGGCAGTAACCAATCAGAGACTTGAGGGGAGGCCACATGGGTCATATACGTTGCTTCTGAATCTGAGCTGAATGCTGAGGATCAATTACAAACTCACTGAACAGAAATGTCCCATGTGGCCCCCCTTATAGTCACTGACTAACTCAGAGTTAGAGAGCTGAAAAGCAGGAAGTTGGATTCTGGCTGTTTTATTAGACATCTGTTCAATCCAGCCTTTATACATTACATTTTTGCCTAACTAACTATATTAGATACATTTTTTATTTTGCACAGCCTATCTATTTACCCAGTTTTTATTTTTATACTGAACTGTTTCTTCAAAGTATAAACTAGGAGGGAGTAGACTGGCAAGGAGACTAGAATGATGCTTTGCAGCAAGAGTTTATTTAGCCAACATATAGTAAATGAGTTCAATAGAATGCAGGATAATGAAATAACTGACTGGCTCAGCAGCTCAAAGTAAACAAAAGTCCAGGGAAAGGCATACACTAGCCAAAAAGGGAAACAAGAACAGTGAGCTTTGGAAAACAGGAACAAGATCAGGGTAATACCAGCACGGGAGAGAGTCTAGAAGAAAGGTCAGACTGGAACTTGGAGTGAAGGAATAGAGGAAAAAACTTCGAATTTCGAATGTTTTTTTTGGCTACTTCGACCATCGAATTGGCTACTTCGACCTTCGAATCGAACAATTCGAAATAAAAATCGTTCGACTCTTCGATCATTCGATAGTCGAAGTACTGTCTCTTTAAGAAACGAATAGCGCTAAATCCTTCGACATTCGAAGTCGAAGGATTTTACTTCGACCGTCGAATATCGAGGGTTAAATAACCCTCGATATTCGACCTTAAGTAAATTTGCCCCCCAGTGTCCAGCAGGTATAGAGACCTATGAACTGGCCAGGAGGGAAGCCAGGTCATTGTTTAAATAAAGGCTCTCTGCTGGGAGCTCATTAGGGATAGGCTGCACCTAGGAGCTGTGTATAATTAACAGAACTAGGAATAGCCATAGGAACCTCAGAAGAGGGTAAGCCTATAGCTCTCACCTGCCTGAATAGTGAAAAGGTAAGGCGACAGGCTGCAATACATCAGGTCCCTGGATTTGCTGATAAAAATGTGGGGAAAACATTCACTGATGCTAAGGTATTTGACAAAAAATGCCAAGAAAACCGCCCTTTAAAGCTAATGCAAACATCAATAATTAATAATAATTAAAAAATTAAAATAAATAAATAAATCTAATGCATTTGCCAAATTTGGCAAAGCAAAATGGGGAAGTGAGATTTATGAAATGTAAAAACCATTAAAACTGGCAAGTAAAAGCAGTCAAGGTCCTATAGAAGTCAATGGGAGCTGTGCTGAGTCTATTGGACCTTTATAGCTACTGTATCTGGAGGTTTTTGGGGGGATTTCACTAGTAATTGTCCGAAAAACTCAAATTTTAAGAGTTTTTCACATTTTAATGCATGGTTCAGTGTTTTTGTTGTTGTACCTTTTCTAAACTTTTATCTTTTAATAAATGACAAGGCATTGATGATTTTATAGAAATAGAGATTCATTGTAGTATCAAAAATTTCTAAAACCACAAGGGATGCACTGAATCCACTATTTTGTATTCGTCGGAACCCCCGAATCTTTTGCGAAACATTCGGCTGAATACTGAATCAAATCTGAATCCTAATTTGCAAAGTCTCGCTCCACCCCTAATTTGCATATGCAAATTAGGATTATAATTCAGTTCGGCCTTGCAGAAGGATTCGGCCGAATCCAAATCCTGCTGAAAAAGGTGAATCCTGGCCGAATCCCATACCGATTCGGTGCATCCCTGAAAACCACCAAAATGAGAATGTTGATAAATTGGGGAAAGTATTATTGTTAAGTTTGCAAAGTGAAAAAATGTTGCCTTTATGAATATTTTGCCCCGCATGACAGTTGGATAGCGATTGCAAATTTTATAATTTGTGATAGTGTGGGGTTTATTTAATGAAACTTCTTAATGAAAAAGTTGTTACTAGTAATGGGCGAATTTGGGGCGTTTCGCTTCGCAGAAAAATTCGTGAATTTCCAGTGGAAAATTTGTGAAACGGCGCAGGCGTCTTGTTTTTGACACCGACGTCCGTTTTTTTGGATGCCGGCGCACAGTCGTCGGTGAAAATAACTTTTTGCGGCGGTTTTGCAAATTTATTTGCAGGCTTCGAATCGCGGGAATTCACCGCATATTCACACCTGGCGAATAAATTCACCCATCACTAGTTGTTACGTTTGCTCCAAAAGTTTATGGCACCTTCACGCAGGTGTTAAAGGTCCGCAATGCGAAATAAGATTTGCAATGCAATAAAAACCTAATGAAGGATATTACATTGCGACATGCAAATTTGTTCTTGAATATTATTATATTTCCCCCATAGGAATTTAATATGTTTTGCTCACAGAGACCGTTGTGAATGGTAGCGACCATGTTTACATCCTTTTTGACTGAATACAGATCTCTTCTTCATAACTTTGAGACCACATGGCTTTTTGGGAACATTTACAATGCATGTAATAACATTTCGCAATCGCAAAGCGTATTTTTAAATAAATATTTAAAGAAACTGCAGAGCAACTTTTTCTTAGTGATGTAATATTCTCCAGTAAATGATTTTACATTGTGATCAGTGTTAAACATTCCTGAAAACGCCATTTTAAATAATATTTGCGATTTTTAATGGCATTCCCGCTTAAGTATCCTATCATTACCCCTATCAGTATCAACTGTTCAATCAAATAAGTTTCATACACTCATACAATGCGTTCTTTAATTGTGATGGGCGAGTAAATGTGGCAGGCATGGATTTGCAGCCAATTTACACATTTCGCTGCCGGCGAATGTTTTTGCGAAACTGCAGTGCAAATTCAAAATCCGTGAACGCATTAAAATTGGCGCACGTCAAAATTAGTTGGATGCCCATTGATTTTAATGCATTTGGACAAAATAGTCACCAGTATAAAAATTGATGCTTGGGTCGAAATTGTGGAGCGTCACTTCAATGCGACCGCAATGTGTTTCGCTAGTTTTCCGCCATAATGCGAAAATTTTCAGCAAAGTGAAACGGGACAGACTCGCTCATCATTAATGTTTTTTTTGTTATTTTCTTTCAGCCACCTACTACTCCAGAAACGGTTTTGTATGTGATTTACATCAACAAAATAGCAACGAATTATAAAAAAATATAAAATTGTAAAGAATTATAAAAAAATATATAAATACCTAAAAAATCTTGAGCTAGAAGCACATGATATAAGAACATAAATATATGTCATTGGCTTTACTTTTATTTCAAGCAATGGGGTGGCCAGGAGGGGTTACTAATGGCTTTAGCCATAACGCTACAATTTTATGGCATGATGATGGCTACCCAGAGCTTCTTGTAGAACCAACATTAATGCATTTATGACTGCTTTAAATATAGCACTGTGTGTCTTGTCAAGTGATCCTAGATGTTTCCTCTAGAAGATACTACTGCTTTGGATATTGTAGCTTCCCATTATTTTGACAGATGTATTTGCTGTCACTGGGGATGATAAGATAATCAGTACTTCCAATCAATTGTTCCTGGTGTAAACACATGTTCAGGCAGATGCAATGCAAAAGTTGGCCTCGCAAATGGTTTCAGTGATCTTCGGAGATCCAACCATACTTGTTGCTGTTCTTCAGAGAGTTGCAGTTAGTGAAAGGCTTCTAAACCATCATCTTCATGCTTCCCAACACTTCTTAACACAATAATGATGCACTTTAGCTGTGTCTTTAGTTGGCATGAAGGATCATTGCTTGGTCCATGCTCATACATCTGAGAGTGATCAGTGAGTTCAAGCTAAAAATCTGATTTTATGACCTCTTGACCCTCCAATGATATCATAGAGACATAAAGACATACAAAGCAGTTTTATTGTTGGCATTTTGCATTTGTTTAGTGAATGGTTCATATTAAGCTACATTTAAGTATGGTACAGGCAGCTCTCTAACTCTGAGTTAGTCAGTGACTATATGAGGGGCCACATGGGACATAACTGTTCAGTGAGTTTGTAATTGATCCTCAGCATTCAGTTCAGATTCAAAAGCAACAGTTAAGACCCATGTGACCTCCCCTCAAGTCACTGATTGGTTACTGCCTGGTAACCAATCAGTGGAAAGCAAGAGAGCTGAAAAGCTTTATACATTACATTTTTGCCTAACTAACTATATTAGATACATTTTTATTTTTCACAGCCTGTCTATTTACCTGGTTTTTATTTTTACACTGAACAATTCCTTAAGGCAAGAGATGGCAGTGGATGGTGTAAAAAGATGCTAGTTTGGAGAGGAGTGGAGGAGATGGCCAAGAATATACAGTGAAGAAATATAGTAAATATTTTCAAAAATATTCTGTATGTTATCATATGTTAAACAGGCAGCCATGATAGGGGTTTTACTTAGGGCTGCACAGGTTCCCTCTTAGAAAAGAGCAGAGAAATGTCACCCTGCTCTACAAGCAGGGTCAGAATGGGATGGTGGGACACCAGGAAAAAACCCGATGGGCCCTGGGTGTTGCAGCCGTGGTGGGACCCCAGTGTTCCAGTCTGACCCTGTCCACAAGGTATCTTAAATGAGAGTTGTGCCTCACTAAATCTAAACTAAATCTAAATGATGGTAAAGGCATCCTCTAGGACCAGAGTTTTTATTTACACCAGTGCAGCCTGGAGGGATCTTACTAAATTAAGTTTTAACAATGCATTTTGTCTTTCCATTCCTGCAGCTCCAAAGACGACAGCTAAAAAAGCAGACGTTCCTACAGTTTCTGGGAAGGTGGACAGTTTCTGGGAAGGTGGATGGAGAGGATGCGAAAAAGGACGGTGCAAAGGGTGGAAAGAAAAAAGAAGGTGAAAAAGGCAAAGGAGATGGAAAAGATGCAAAAGATGGGAATGAAGGAAAAGGTGATGGGAAAAGTGGGAAAGGAGATGGGAAAGGTGAGGGGAAAGGTAAAGGAGATGGAAAAGACAGTAAAGAGGGAGGAAAAAAGAAGGAGGGAGACAAAGATGGAGCAAGGAAGGGTGAAAAAGAAGAGAAGACTTCAGGAGCCTCAAAAACTGGTGGAAAAGGAGGAGGTGATGCCAAGACCCCAGCAAAGAAACCCCCACCCAAAAAATAGTGTTGTAAAAAGATCATTAAAACAGTGGTGTTTTCCTTACAATGGACAGATCTATAATGCCAATGGAACCTTCAAGGGTTTTTGTCTGATCTCTTCCATGTTGACCGGTTTCTTGATGGCTCTTAGTTTTTGTAAAAAAAAGCTGTATAATGACATTTCGCCAAAAACAACTTTCCCTAATAATGACACAGAACAGCTTCAGTGACTTTGCACAATTACATTTCATTGGGGCACTGGGAGAATGAAAGTGTTCGGGAGGTTTTTAGTAGTGGAACATTCAGTTGGCCCATCAACAATAATGCGTCATAGTAATATTCAATATCAAATCATGTCTGGACTGACATGTATGTTATAAAAAGTTTATAGAATGGCGGCGTTGAGATGAGATGACTGTTTAGTAGTGATGGGCGAATTTATTCGCCAGGCGCAAATTCGCGGCGAATTTGCGCGATTCGCGCCGAGCGAATAAATTCGCGAAACGCCCGCGAAAATTCGCGGGAAAAATTCGCCGGCGTCAAAAAAAGTTTTTTCCGAAAAACGGACGCCAGCGTCAAAAACGGACGCCAGCGTCAAAAACGGGCGCCGGCGTCAAAAACGGGCGCCGGCGCCGTTACGCGAATTTTTCGCCATTTCGCGAATTTCGCGCGAAATTCGCGAATTTTTCGGCGAAGCGAAACGGCGCAAATTCGCCCATCACTACTGTTTAGTGTTTGATCATATTTTGTTATGAAAAAAAAAATGTTTTATAGCATAAGCCTTTTGTATATTAGCTTTTTCTAAAAATAATTAGGGAACATTTTTACTATTGTGTGAGATAAACAAAAACGATAGCAGCAAAAAAACATTACAATTTTATCCAATTTTTCCTGTGTTTTCTCCCTGCTAGCTTGAATACTGATGATACACTCCCTATTGACTTCTACATCATCTCCACTAATAGTATTTCATTCCAATTTTAGAGATTCCCTTTTACGTAAATAAATATGAGAAATTTGACTGTTTAAAAGTAGATCTCTGATTTTAATGAGTATGCCACCGTCGGCCAAATGTATAATTCTAACACGTTTTTCTGATAATTTAGTTTTTTAAACTGGAATTTTCAATCAATCAATATAGAAAATCTCTATAGAGGAAGAAATTGTTTTATAAAACATCTGTAACAAAATTGTAAATAGGGCAGGCACAGAGATGTGTATACTTAATCTATTTTAAAGCTAATTAAGGTATGGTACCTGTTATCCAGAATTCTCAGAATTTGGATCTTCATACCTTAAGTCTACTATAAAATCATGTAAACATTAAATAAACCCAATAGGCTGGTTTTGCTTCCAGTACATGTATATGTAGGAAATCATTTTTAAAAAATTTGTATGACAGGCATGGGATCCATTATCCAGAGACCCATATCCAGAAAAGCTCCACATTTCGCAAAGGCCGTCTCCCACAGACTTAATTTTATCCAAATAATCCAAATTTTTTTTCTCTGTAATAATAAAACAGTAGCTTGTACTTGATCTTAACTAAGAAAACAATTCATCCTCATTGGAGGCAAAACCAGCCTATTTGGTTTATTTAAAGTTGATATGTTTTAACAAAATGTTAAATAACTAAAGATAGTTCACCTTTAAATTTGATTTTATTCTGATTAGACATATGATCTTTGGACAATGCCGGACTGGGATGCCAGGGGCCCACCAGAAAACCTTAGACCGTGGGTCCATTTTCCAAACTATTATTCCTCCTTTCCTCACTCAACCTCTTTATTCTCATATTATACTCTATTCTTCCAATATTAAGCCCCTTAAAGGGGCCCATAAAATAGGCCAAATGGTTAGAAGCAAGAGGGCCCACCATGAGTTTTCCTGGTGTCCCAGTGGGCCAGTCCGACACTGTCTTTGGAGCTTTCCATAACGAACACCACTCAACTTCCCCCACTCATCCCATAGCTCAGTTCATCTAACCACTCCCAAATTCCAACCTTTTTTTTTTCCTCTGGTAGGCCACACCCCTTTTTCATTTACAGGAAGTGGGACTTTCCTTTAAAAACCTTAATAGTTGGAGACTATGGTATAGGAACCTGTCTCCAGGGACAGATTTGTTGAAAGGAGTTGGGGAATTCTAAAGGATTCTGAGCAGTTTGAGTTTTATCACAGATTTTCCTTCTTTATTTAACAAATTATAATCTCAAAGGACAAGGAACCCCATATTTTACTGAATTCCCCTAACAATTACCCCCTGATGCACCCGATTGATAGGTTTCTTTTTATCAAAACCATTTGTATTACTCCACCAATGAAAGCACAGTTAGAGAGGATTAAGGTACAGTATTCATTTCCATGAACCAAATATTGTGTTTACACATTAAAGGATAAGTAAACCTTCAAAATAAGAGAATGTAAAATTGATGAGGGGGTTATTCAAAAAACTTTTTCAATGTACATTCATTATGTATTTTTCTTTAATTCTAAGATATTAAAGGAAACATATACATTATAAAGTGGCTGACAACTTCCTTAACTACTTGCTGGTCAGACTGGTGGAAAAATGACCAGCAGGTGGTGCTGTTGTAACAAAATTCATTCATATTAACAGCACATGTATCCCTTAATATCTTGGAAACAAAAATAACTAAATAATCAGTGTACATTACAAAAGTTAAAGCTAAAATAACTCATCCTCTTTTTTGAAATGAGCTCCTTTAGTTGGGTCGATGTAGAAAAGGTGGAGACAGGGGTTGCAAGACTCTGTGAGCCTAAGGGGGTGTGGGACACTGGCCCCTGCAGCACAGATGGAATATCATGGTTTCCTTTCAATTTTCAAATATTTATACTTGGCTGGTCAGATAGTGTTTATGCACCTTTTCTAAATAATCCCAACTCAATGAGATAACGTTCAAAACGGGGAGTATATTAGAGCTGCCATTGAGTAATAATACAATACTGTTGCTGTGTGAACCTTCTCATCAGATTTATATTTCTCCCGGTCCTGTTTTTATTATTTAAGGTTTTGAAATGATCAAAAAGTTTGAAAATATTCTCCGATTAATGAGATAAAATGAAGGACAGGCCCTACAGGCAGCTGAGCTGTCATATTAAACGCCACAAGCCGCTGTATTTTTAGTAAGAGCTGAATTTAACTGTCACAGCTTCTGATTATATTTATGTTACTTTTAGTTCCGCGTTCAGATAAGGAACAAAGCCATTAATAACATTTCAGATGAAAGTTTGTTTTTATCTGCATTTTGACAGCCTTTGAAGTGATACTGAAACACTGGCGGGTGGTGTATCTTGAGGATCTGTAGTTGGGATGTTGAGGTGATGATTTGGGGGGGTTAAGGTGGTCCCGGCCGTGCTGCGCTTACTTGCATAGCCGGGCCCCTGCCATCAGTGAACTACAGACTTCGGAAGGGAGGTAAGGCGGGCTGGAGCTCAGATGACTGCATCTTGCTTCCTGTGCTCTGATTCGCCATGAAGTGTAAGTCCCGGTAAAGCCGCATGGGGATTGAATGGGTGAAATTTGAACCTCCCCTCTACTTCATCCAATTGCCATGCGGCTTTAACGGGACTTACATTTCACTGGCGAATCAGAGTACAGGAAACTAAAGAGACTGGCACCTGAGCTCCCTGGCTAAGGTAAGTGCAATTTTCATTTTTCTTTTAACTTGTTGGGGCCCTGGCCAAATGTTTTTTTTTTAATAACTTGTAGGGACCATGGCCATTTTTTTTTTTTTTTAATAACTTGAAGGGCCCTGGCCAAATGTTTTTTTTTTTAAATAACTTGTAGGGACCCTGACCAAATGTTTTTTTTTTAAAGTTGTAGGGGGTCCTTGGCCACCAATGGGTTTTTTTTCATTTGTAGGGGGCCCTGACCACCAAAACTTGTAGGGGGTCCCTGGGCACCAAAGTTCTTTTTTAAACTTGTAGGAAACTTGTAGTAACACTGGTGTCTTGTTTGGCCTTCATACTGATCAGTGAGGGAGGGGTGTGTGAGGGAGGCCCAGAAAATTTTGTTGTGTGGGGCCCCATGATTTCTGATGGCAGCCCTGCTGGTAGAGATGGGGGGGGGCAGTTGAAATGACTTGTTTAACCTCAGCAGCTGACCAGCAGAGCAGTTTACACTATAACCCCCTAATTGAGTTGGGTGTTGGTGGAAGAATGATGAAAGCTGAAACATTTAACCTACAACTGCTCTAGACAAAAAAATACTGTAGGTGCCAGTGATTCTCAACCATCAGTAGGATTTATTAATAGGGATGTAGCGAACTTCGGAAAAAAAGTTCGCGAACATATTCGCGAACTTGCGCAAAAATGCGAGCGGTTCGCGAACGGTTCGCGAACCCCATAGACTTCAATGGGAAGGCGAACTTTAACATCTAGAAAAGACATTTCTGGCCAGAAAAATGATTTTAAAGTTGTTTAAAGGGTGCAACGACCTGGACAGTGGCATGCCAGAGGGGGATCAAGGGCAAAAATGTATCTGAAAAATCTGCCTGTGTGTGCTTGGAAGAGATAGTGTAGGGGGAGAGCTGTTAGTGATTTCAGGGACAGATGATAGTAAGTTTGCTGGCTAGTAATCTGCTTGATACTGCTCTGTATTGGAGGGACAGAAGTCTGCAGGGATTTGAGGGACATTTTAGCTTAGGTAGCTTTGCTGGCTAGTAATCTACTGTTCTCTTTAAACAACTGCCATACGTTGACCTTGTAGGCATTGTTTGCCCAGTTTTTTTGGACGCAGCCACTGAAGCACAGTTGCCAGAAAAAATATGCCATATAAATGCTGAAAATAGTCATTTTTCGCCATACGTTGACCTTGTAGACATTGTTTGCCCAGTTTTTTTGGTTGCAGCCACTGAAGCACAGTTGCCAGAAAAAATATGCCATATAAATGCTGAAAATAGTCATTTTTTGCCATACGTTGACCTTGTAGGCATTGTTTGCCCAGTTTTTTTGGTCGCAGCCACTGAAAAAGTGACTCCGGTGTTTTTTCTGGAGACGGTAATATTATGGATATTTAGACAGAATGGGAACAAGGTCACACAGCTCGATGGCGGGTTGAAGAAAACAGTGTGCAAATAATGCCTACAAGGCCAACGTATACACTACTACAGCGGTGGATACGGATTACGTAAAATATATGAATGCTGCTTGAAAAAAGTGACTCCGGTGTTTTTTCTGGAGACGGTAATATTATGGATATTTAGACAGAATGGGAACAAGGTCACACAGCTCGATGGCGGGTTGAAGAAAACAGTGTGCAAATAATGCCTACAAGGCCAACGTATACACTACTACAGCGGTGGATACGGATTACGTAAAATATATTATGGCTGCTTGAAAAAAGTGACTCCGGTGTTTTTTCTGGAGACGGTAATATTATGGATATTTAGACAGAATGTGAACAAGGTCACACAGCTCGATGGCGGGTTGAAGAAAACAGTGTGCAAATAATGCCTACAGGGCAAATAATGCCTAAAAGGTCAACTTATACACTACTACAGCGGTAATAAAATAAAAAAAAGTAAAATAAAAAAAAAATGAATATTAAAAAAAAAAAATTAAAGTTGGTGCTGCTGAACTACTAGGAGCAGCAGATTAGCACACCAGTCCCACTCCCCAACACTGCTAGACTAATAGCACTGGGCTCTTATAGTAGTAGTAGTAGTAGTAGTAGTAAAACAACAAAAAAATAAATAAAAGCAAAAAAATAAATAAAAGCAGTCCTTACAAGGACTACTGTTATTGCAGCAGTCAGCAGATGAGATCAGAAGCAGGACAGCTGCCCACTGCAGCTACATACAGAGCACTGCAGTAGAAGGTAGATTACTAGCCAGCAAAGCTACCTAAGCTAAAATGTCCCTCAAACCCCTGCAGACTTCTGTCCCTCCAATAACAGAGCAGTATCAAAACGATTACTAGCCAGCAAACTTTCAACTGTCCCTGAAATCACTAACAGGCAGCAGCTCTCTCCCTACACTATCTCTTCAGCACACACAGGCAGAGTGAAAAAACGCTGCAGGGCTTCGGTTTTTATAGGGAAGGGGAGTGGTCCAGGGGAGAGCTTCCTGATTGGCTGCCATGTACCTGCTGGTCTGGGGTGAGAGGGCAAAAAAAAGCGCCAACAATGGCGAACCCAAAATGGCGAACGTCGCGCGACGTTCGCGAACTTCCGGCGAGCGCGAACACCCGATGTTCGCGCGAACAAGTTCGCCGGCGAACAGTTCGCGACATCTCTATTTATTAACTATATCAGCAGCAGGTACTCCCTTGCGTAGGACAAATGATGAGCCAGCATGGAAACCTCTCAGGAATTTCAATAAAGACTGTGCCCTTTTCCAGTCAAGTGTCCCTTAACTGTAGGGAAGGCATCACCCAGTAGCAGATTTGCAGTAACATCTACTAGTTTGCCCATGGCAAATTTTTTGATGAATGGGGGGGGGGGGGTTAAAATTACCTCTAGATGATCTTAGGACAGATGCAAATGGATCAGTAGATATTCCCTGCTTGGCACAGTCATTGAAGAAAGAAATGACAATAAGGGTGAGATATAGGTGCTATTCCATCACATCTCCTTCTTGCCCTGACTGTCAAAGTAAGTGACAAAACGTTAGCTATCAATTTGCCCTGAGGCTGGAAAATTTCCAGGATTTCACAATCTGGTAAGATCGGCTCATCAGTACCCAGGAGAGATGCTCCCACCAAACTACTATTCCAATGGAGATGATGCTTCTTTTGCAAGTTGACCTACTGTATCAGGTTTACAGCTCTTAGACTAAACTAGACAAAATTCTATTCTCCACTATTTACGCTTCATTCATAGTGTCCCATTCCCCCAATTTAAATAAGGGTGGACTTGACTGAGACCTACTTCAACCTCTGTCCCTCTGGCAGATATACCACATGCTTGAATGGAGACCTGAAAAAAAAGAAAACCATGTGCCCCCCCAAAGAGTAAGGGCAGGAAACATTTACTAAATTCCAGGTCTAATTAGGAAACTTCTCTCTCACCAGTAGTGTAACCACCAGGGGTGCAGGGGTTGCACCTAATTAGGGATGCACTGAATCCAGGATTCGGTTCAGGATACGGGCAGGATTCGGCCTTTTTCAGCAGGATTCGGATTCGGATGAATCCTTCTGCCCGGCCGAACCTAATCCAAATTCTAATTTGCATATGCAAATTAGGGGTGGGGAGAGAAATCGCATGGAAGTAAAAAATGTTTTCCCTTCCCAGCCTTAATTTACATATGCATATTTCACGAAGGATTCGGGGGTTCGGCCAAATTCAAAATAGTGGATTCGGTGCATCCCTACTGTAAATGCCATCATGAGCAATAGGCCAAAGGGAATCTCTTATGCATCGTCACTGCTCAAATCCATGGGGAGGAGCCCGGCGTGGATTCCAGGGGCACACAGGGCATAGATGACAGTAACCAGGACTTCCTTAACTAGCTGGAGAGGTTAACACACTTGGGTCCCCTGCACTTGTTTCAGAAGTAATGGTCATTGTATGCTACAGAGTCAGTCTACAGTCAGTGTGGCTTCCTTGCATGTCTGGCAGCAAATTTAAAACCTAAAACATTGTATTAGTTAAAGGGGAACTGCCCCCCCCAAAAAATAATTACAAATCCTATATTATCACGTTAGTCAAACAAAATTTACTTTAATTACACTGTATACATTATTTGAGTCTTGTTTCCTTCAGTCTGGAAATTCATAATTATAACAAGCAGGCAGGAGCCATTTTGTTAACACTGTTATCAAGGCAAACTTTGCATCATCTCAGAATCTTGTTTGTGCAAAAGAATGGGGGACCTGATGTCCATCCCCATGCCCTGGCTAAACAATTAAACTGTGAAGAGAACAGAGGAATGTGGGGAGAGCAGTGACATCTAGGAAGTGCTGAATGGAAAATGAAAGTAACTGCCTGCCCCGCCTCTATGCCTAAGCCATAGGGGAGGGTCAGGCAATATTTGATTGACAGCTGAGATTTTTAAAGGAGTTTACAACAGCTATGAATGCTTAGATAAAAAATAGAATTTGGATTTCATGTTTAATTTGAAATGGACTTTTATTATACAGCTTTTTATGTTTTGGTGACAGGTCTACTTTAAGGCAAATTCTCAATATTTTGTCTGAATGCTTCTCATCAGTCATATGACACCAAGGGGCACATTTACTAAGCTTGAGCTTTGGATTTCGAAGGTAACCTTCGACTACGACTTCAACTTAGAATTCGAACTGAAAATCGTTCAACTATTCGACCATTCGATAGTCAAAGTACTGTCTCTTTAAAAAAAACTTCGACTACCTACTTCGCCACTTAAAACCTACCGAGCACCAATGTTAGCCTATGGGGACCTTCCCCATAAGCTTTCTAACAATTTCCGATTGAAGGAAAATCGTTCGATCGATGGATTAAAATCCTTCGAATCATTCGATTCGAAGGATTTAATCGTTCGATCGAACGATTTTTCATTCGATCGAAGCATTTGAATATCGAATATTGAAGTCGAAGGATTTTACATCGATGGGCGAATATCGAGGGTTAATTAACCCTCGATATTCGACCCTTAGGGGCCGATTCATCAAGGGTCGAATATCGAGGGTTAATTAACCCTCGATATTCGACTGGGAATTAATATCGAAGTCGAAGGATTTAGCGCAAATACTGCGATCGTACGAATATTGAATATTTTCAAATGAGTTTTCAAGATTTATGAATAAAAATATCTCAAATGTGAATAAGTAATTTGCCAAATAAAACCTAATTTCTGTTGAAATGAATGGAAATTGCACTTTCAACAGTCAAGCTAAGATAGGACCCTGATTTTTTTATAACTAGATTTTATGTGAAATTGATGTCATTTTTTCATGGTCCCATACAGGGAAGAAGTGGATTTTACAGGAATTTACTATGTTTAATACCCCCGATAAAATGTAAAATCTGGGTTCTTATGTGTTTTATGTCATGTTTTTATTTTTGAAAGTCAATTTCCAAACAAAACAATGAAACAATGTGATCATGTTTTTTTCTCATGAATTATCGCAATCAAGTATTTTTCTAATTTTATTATTTTCATATACTAGCTGTCAAAGAAAAAACCCCAATTGCAGAAAAGAACTTGATTTAATACGTTGATTTAAGAACAAACAAATTAATGAATAAATCTGCCTCCAGAAGAAGGATAAGCCTTCAAAGCTAAAAGTTCTGTAGACTTTAATTATAATGATTAAATTCTCGGAATAATTCTTTCCTCGCCCTCTACAGATGGACGAATGTTTATGCCGCACACATTGGCTGAAATGTTCACTAGAATTCAGAAAAACACATACAAGGGAAAAGAAAGAACACAAAAAGTGTATCTGAATCCCCGGATATACCAACGAGAAAAGATTAATTATAATTATATGATTCTGTTACTGAGAAAAAATTCTACTGACAGAACAGAAAATTCTAGAATCAAAAGGGCTGCGTTATCCAATTTATTTTAATGACTTTAGCAATGGTATTAAGGGGAATTCTTTAGATTATGAGGCAAAAGTTAGGATTCAGGTCAAAATAGCAATATAAGCTGATCTAGCAGGAATCTATTTTTAATGAGGAACATGAGCATAAAAAGGATTCTGTCATCAAACTTTAATATTCGGGACATTTGCCGTCTGAAGTAATATAAATATGTTTTGGGAAAAGAGATTCAATTACATAATGGAAAGCTTGAAAAAAAATGCGCATTTCCTTCCTGCACTTTTGTTTTGCTTTATGGCTTGGATTCAAGATGCAGTGGGCCTCGTCTTTCCTTTATCACTCATGGGCAAGGTGCAAAGTACAAAAAATGGGTACAAAATGGGCGCTTTTTTGTAGTTTGTGCATCTTCCACCCTAACTGCAACTCCTTGTGGCCCCTAAAGCGAGAAGAAAGAGGTTGTGAACAATCTCAATATGTAGTTGTATCAGCACTTGCCAATGCAGTCCTTATATGGGTGGGTAGTAGGCAGGGCATTAGCACCACTGTCCCACTCCGTAACTTGTACATATGAGTTATACATAAGTAAAAGGATATAAGGCAACTACTTAAGCCTTGTACTCACCAACTTCTGTGCCACAGATAAAGCCATTATGTTTAGTGATGGGCGAATGTATTCGCTAGGCGCGAATTCACGGGGAATTTGCGTGATTCGCCGCCAGCGAATAAATTCGCGAAACGCCTGCGAAAATTCGCGGAAAAAACGGGCGCCGGCGTCAAAAAGGGGCGCCGGCGTCGAAAAAACGGGCGCCGGCGTCAAAAACGGGCGCCGGCGAATTCGTGAATTTTTCGGCGAAGCGAAACGGCGCAAATTCGCCCATCACTAATTATGTTCAGAACCATAGTAGATCACAATGCAGGGTTGTTTCATTGCTTCTTGATTCTAACGAGCAATTAACTAATTAATTAATTAAGGTTTGTCTAACACATCTGGCCTACAGCTTCCAACAAAGCATGCAACATCTGCAGAGTTTAAAACTTTATTGTAAAGGTGTCCATACATGGAGAGATCCGCTCGTTTGGCAATGTCGCCAAACGAGTGGATCTCCCTCCGATATGCCCACCTTGAGGTGGGCAATATCGGGCTGATCCGATCGTGGGCCCTAGGGCCCAACGATTGGATCCTAGCGAACGCAAACGGGCGGTCGGATCGCGGGACCGCATCAACGAACAGATGCGGCCGCGATCCGACGGGATTTTTAATCCCATCCGATCGAGATCTGGCCGACTTTCGGTCTGTCGGCAGCTTTTATCGGCCCGTGTATGGCCACCTTTAGAGTCACCACTGGTACAAGTCACCCCAAGTGACATCATCACTGCTTGCTTGCATGGTGACATCATCACACCCACCCTGGACCTCACCTTGCCACCAATGACTAGGTCACCTTGGCCGTAGTAGGTACTACTTCCAAATGTTGTTATCCTGCTATGCTGTAAACAAGTTATGGACCTTGCTCTGTCATGTCCATGTCTGTATGCCGACTACCAGGACCTGTTGTCTGGACATTGGATTTGTTCCTTGTTAATCTCCTTGACCAGTAATTCTGTTTGCCTGTCTATGAACCCTGCTTGTACCAGTACTTTTCCTTAGTTCCTACCGTGTTAGCTGACTGTGCCATTATATACACAGTGCCTGTCTTTTTATTTTGGTTGCTACAATAAAGTTCTCATTTATATGAAGTTCTCATTTATGTGCCTGCCCATGTTCCCAGTTCAGTTTCTTCCTTAAACCTCACTAAACACTTAAAGGGGGCCAGGGGTCCTTGGTGGATAATCCAGTCATACCTTCCCCTTAATTCTAAACCTGTGTGTGATCCTTGTTGTATTGTGATTTTTACTTCTTGAATTGCAGCAGAAATATTACAGTGCCCTTACATTGTCCTCTACCCACCCTGTGCTTCTAGCCAGTTCTTTCACACACTGTACTTAACATAAGTGCTTCTAATTTTTCCTGCCCACTTGACTGCAGACAACGGATTTCATAAACATCGCACTTACAGGCCATTAATAAATTAGGCTGCTCTGGAAAGGACAGAAAGACAATTTGAGCCAATGTTTTTTTTTTTTATCCTCCAGAAATAGAATCATTTGAACTCTACAAATGTAAATAATAAATATTACTTATGGGAGTCATTCATTAAGCAGAATGGTGTCAGAAATATTTTTATTATTGTTCAAGTCCCCATAATTTCTTTTGGTTAATCTGGGGAAAAATATCAAAAACATCCACCCTTTGACAAAATAAACATATGCTGCTATATCAGTCATATGATAAATGTTCAAAAGGCTGGCTGAAAATGCTTTCTGATTTAAAGTCTTGCCTGAGCATTTTAATGATGGGTAATAAACCTTTTTTTTAAAACCAGTGCAGTTAAAAAACACATTTCATATTAAAACGAATATGGTCTGTCAAAGACTTATCAAGAAAAAAGGCATTCGAAGATTATGAGGTTTGTGCATTAAAGAAAAAAACATAAACCCTGAAGACAAATTAATTACTAATCCATTTTCATCAGAGCACTTTTGCCATTTGCAATATTTATAGTGCCACCTGCTGGTCATTTCTGCCAACTGGGCTGACAGTCGGGAGAAATTATCAGAAGAAGAGGGAAGGCCTCTGATGTGGCTCTGCTTGGAAAAAAGCAGGGAAGAGTCAGGAACGCCTGTTTTGGGATCAAATTGAGCATAGAAACATTGTGTTTGTGAGTATGAAAGTGCTTCATTATATCCAGTTGATATCCTATCTCCTCCAATTATGGCAATTTGATAATTCTTCAGGGAATTGATTCTCAGTATTGCAATATTTGCATTTACTAAATTGAGCTATTCTACATCCCACCAACATATAAGGACCACATGCATTCTCTATCCCTTTTATGGTTTAGAACGCTTATATTTTCCCATTCCATGTCCTTCATTCATTACTTGGCCGTGTACTGTATATGTTATGCCAGGGTATTAATTCCTGCAGTATAGAAGTGAAAGCTTTAGGTGGGGCAGCACTTTATGGTGACACAAAATACGGAGAGGATTCTCAAAATTGGGTTCCTTTATGTTTTTGCAGATCTTGAGTCTAAAATTCAGATACTAGAGCATTGTTTACCCTGTCAATCAGGAAATAAAGCCAATGGCAGATTGGAAGATGGGGCTGAATAGAAAGATAAGTGGTTAAAGAAAACTTCTCATTTGAGGGTCTATTTATTAAAGGTTGAGTTTCTCTGGTTTTTAAAGAATTTAACATTTAACATTTTTAGAGATTTATTATGTCCCAAAGCAGCAAAAAAACTGTTGAATTCATGTAAAAGTCAATGGCAGAGGTCCCCTTTAACCATTTGATGATGTGATTTTTGCCTTCATGATTGTGTTTTGGGGTGTTTGATGCTGGTTTTCACTCAAACTCGTCAAATATGAGTTTGTCGCACGACAACATTCGAGTGTTAAATCGAAGAAGACACACAATTCAAATCTTTTTGAGGCTACAATCCCTTTGAAAAGAGCCTCCAATCCCATTTTATGAACCAAATTAGAATACAGTATATCATCTGTTTGTGATACTTGTTGACTTGATGTGGATAAACAGCGTGTGGTATAATTACTGGAGATCATGTAAATTAATGGATAGCATGCTGGGATGAAATAGCAAGTGCTTACATAATGAATTAGATGCAAATCCACAAGGCTCTGGTGTGTCCATGCTTGGAGAAATACTAATATTTTATTACGTGTCCATGTGAAGAAGCCTGCAAATCTATGTTCAGTCAGGAAATAGTGGTTTCTAGTTGCAATAAAACCATTCTACACTATTCCGAAGTGCAACAACTGAGTTGTTTATTTAAAAGAATTAGAGTATTTAGTAATGTCTAAATATTAGCAAACATAATTTTATCTTTCCGGACACAATGCAAAATATGTACCCCATCTTATTTGTCCCAAACGCCTACATTTTGTGGCTTGTTGACTAAACTCAATTTTTTTGAAGAAAAAAAATCTCCAATTGTTCGTGATTAATTAAACCCTGAGGCTGCTAAAAATCCGTATAAAAAAAATACTCCATTTCAAACCTGCCGAAGTCATGTTGAAGTCAATGGCAGACGTCCTGTTTACAATCGGAAGATTTCATGATCTGCACTGGGTTTCTGTTCTGGGCTTCTGATTTTTTCACGATTTTATTGAGTGTTTTCTTGCACTAGAGTTTTTCGAGTAAATGTATTTATTGTACATGGGAGTTTGGTCTGAGTGGTTTTAAGAAAATAGTAAAAAAAAATTCAGATTTTAGTAAAATCAACCCCAAAATCTCTAATGGTCACCAGTTCACTAATCCAACTGCAAAACTATCCTTAGGTTGACCATTGCAGTGGCATTTTGATTCAAAATATTTATGATGACATTGAAGGTGATTATTAGCTTTTCTGAAATTTTGTATAAAAGGTGATGACATTGAAGGTGATTATTAGCTTTTCTGAAATTTTGTATAAAAGGTGGTGCCTCAACTATTTGCTTGCGCACACCAGTAGTTACCAGGATCTGTTCCACCAGTGAATCCGACCCCCTATTCAAACTCATATGCTTCACCTATGACACATGGGACATGCACTCTCTTTGCACTACCCGTGGTATATCTAATCATTGTACTATACAGGGATCCCTTTTAACTTGGAGTCCTGGTTGGGTTGCTTATTGAAGCCCCTAGATGTGTAAAATGCATGTCTCTGATCAACAACCTGTAAAAGTAAATCTTTTACCATCAGAATTCATATGAAAACCCCTCACTTCAATCTTATTAAATGCCACATTAATCCGCAGAGAATTAGGTTCTTTGTGAAATTTTAAATGAACATGGAATGTTTTGTGTGTGTTTTTTACAATACATTGTATTGGGAAATACTGATACAAAGACAATGGGCCACATTCATTTTTATGAAAAATCTTATCTCATGGTTTATTATGAAAACTCAATAGTCTGTGGGGAAATTTGGAATTGAATTGGGAGATACATTTTTCTCATCAAATTAAATCTGCCACAATGTGTGGAAATGTTGGACATTTATTTAGTACAATGGACTGATAAAAGATGGGTGAGGCTGAGGGAGACTCTCCAAGAAATGTTTATGGTTCAAAGAATTGCCCTGTTTTAATAAATAGGCTGAAACTTTCTTTCTTTAATTCTTTCTTTCTTTAATTCTTTCTTTCTTTCTATAAATACTTTGTTTAATCCTTTCTTTCTCTGATAACATGTTAATTAATTGAAATATGAATTAACATGAATGTATTTAATTCTTTCTGTCTGTAATATTTTCTTTCTTTCTTTCTTTCTTTCTTTCTTTCTTTCTTTCTTTCTTTCTATAAATACTTTGTTTAATCCTTTCTTTCTCTCTCTGATAACATGTTAATTCATTGAAATATGAATTAACATGAATGTATTTAATTATTTCTGTCTGTAATACTTTCTTTCTTTCTTTCTTTCTTTCTTTCTTTCTTTCTTTCTTTCTTTCTTTCTTTCTTTCTTTCTTTCTTTCCTTCTTTCCTTCTCTCTCTCTCTCTCTCTCTCTCTCTCTCTCTTTCCTTTCTTTCTCTTCTTTCCTTTCTTTCTTTTTCTTTTCATTCTTTCTCTTCTTTGCTTTCTTTCTTTTTCTTTACATTCTTTCTTTTCTTTCTTTCCTTTCTTTCTTTTTCTTTTCATTCTTTCTCTTCTTTGCTTTCTTTCTTTTTCTTTTCATTCTTTCTCTTCTTTCCTTTCTTTCTTTTCTTTCCTTTCTTTCTTTTTCTTTTCATTCTTTCTTTTTCTTTTCATTCTTTCTCTTCTTTCCTTTCTTTCTCGGATAATCCAGTATCTTTAAGAACTCGCTTTTAGTATAGAACAAAGTCTTCCATTTGTCATTGCAAATGGTAAAGATCTATTTATAAGCCTTTCTGCAAATAAAACTAAAGACTCAGCAATCTAGGAGGCCCCTAATAATTCAGAACTGAGGCCTATGTTAACTTAATGCTCATCTTTCATTGAGAACCACCGGAGTGAATAGTCACATAAATCACCCGGACAGATTCTTGTGACTGTAATCCCTGCGGCTCTAATGATCTAGACTTCAGAACAAATAAAGATGATTCAAGCTGTCCAACCTTGTGACTTATAGGTGGAAGAGAAGCTGCTTTTTCTGTCAAAAGTAAAAAATAAGAAGAGGTTTTCAGCCTGCAGTATGACATTGGTACAGAATGAAACAATCAGCTTTTTCAGAAGTGAACATAAGTTCTAGATATTATGACAACATAAAGGCATTGTTCACATAACAAAATCTATCAAAATATTGAGCAGACAATGGGACCTTACTATACTTTCCCTTGGCATTGCTAATGCTAAAACAATAAAGTTATTAATGTTATTGCCTTAACACACAAGTCCCAGATACAGACAAAGATTTGCTTCTTTAGTGACCTTAACTATATGAACCATCACCGTTATTTGGATGCAGGTTTCAAACATAAAATATCCTTGGCACCCTGAGTCCTTATACTGGTGGTTATTACTGTTCTAGCCCTGACTTTATTTTGCTTCCAGTGCAACTAAACATTAAACTCAGAATGGCATGAAAGTTGGTTGACCAGATAGGGACATCTATGTCCTGCCCACCTCTTCAGCTCATATCTATTATTTTGCTCATGTGAAGCCAAGGTGTATACAGTCGCTTTAAAGGAGAAGGAAAGCTACAGAGGTGTTTTATTGCCAATAGATTAGCTGCAATTGCACAAGCTAGAATGCTATATTTATTCTGTAGAATGTTTTACCATACCTGAGTAAAAAGCTCTAGAAACTCTCTGTTTGTTGAGGATAGGAGCTACAGTATTAACATGGTGTGACATCACTTCCTGCCTGAGTCTCTCCCTGCTCTGGGATCAGATTACAGCAGAGAAGGGAGGGGGGGGAGAAAGAGGAGCAAACTGAGCATGCTCTTGCCCAGGGCAATGAGGTTTAAGCTGAAGGCAGGAAGTCTTATACAGAAGCCCATGTGTACACAATAGAAGGAAAGAAATGCAGTGTTTCTTTTGACAGGGGACTCAGAGCAGCACTTCTTTGGGGGTTTACTGGTATATTTAGATGGACCTTTCTGATAAGGCTTACTTAGTTTTAACCTTTCCTTCTCCTTTAAGCTTAACCACTTAAATTTGACAGAACAATTGCTTAGAACCAAGGTAATATATGACTCTAATTACAATAGTCCTCCATCAATCTGTTGGCAATAACAGAGAACCCTTTCTTCCATTGTAGCTCTGTGTAATCTAACAGCAATGGTTAGAATCCTCAGCCAATTACTAAAGTGATTTTTGTGTCCTGAATAAATTGATGTATTCCCATTACAATTTGCTGCACGTTGGTTTGGCTGGGAGAATAAAGTCAAGTCCATGTATCAAACTCCAGACTGGTATAATAAGACTGCTTGAATAAAGCTGGGTTATGGACTGCAGAGAAATTATAAAATATCAAAGAATTCTCAAGGCCCCAAGAAATACATTTGTCTACAGATGAGGCTAGTTGAGGTGAGATCACCAGATGAGTCTTTTTCAACGTCTATAACAATAAATTGCAATAAAGAAAAGACTCTGGAAACCAAAAAAGATATCTTGACTAATTACAATAGTTCAAGGTTTGAATAAGACGACTCCTACCTGCCTGGAA
This sequence comes from Xenopus laevis, assembly GCF_017654675.1. NCBI lineage: Eukaryota > Metazoa > Chordata > Amphibia > Anura > Pipidae > Xenopus > Xenopus laevis. The sequence goes on along the minus strand of NC_054382.1, from coordinate 4,399,360 downwards.
AAATCATTTAATGTGAAGTCCGACATCTGTACAACGAAGATATTTCTCGGCTTTGTGCCACCGTACAATACACCCGAACCCCAATAACAATTTATCTAATGCAGTGACCAGTTTTATATTGGAAAGAAAAATTGAGGATGATTCAGCCAAAAACATTTATTTCATATAGAGCTATGGAAAACATATTCAGGAAATTAATTCAGTGCAAATATGGATAAAAAAATGTCTTGGCTCAGGTAAAGACAGGTACTGAAATCTTAGTTTCACATTGAAATAGTAAATAATGTTCCCCTACTGTAAATGATAAGGATATTAGAAGTCACTGAGGGGTTGTTCTGTGACCATATAAAGGCACAAGTCTGCAGGCTGAGTTATACAGGGAACTCTGAGTATCACTCATGTATTATAAGGGATAATGTACCCCCTACTGTAAATGATAAGGATATTAGAAGTCACTGAGGGGTTCTGTGACCATATAAAGGCACAAGGCTGCAGGCTGAGTTATAGAGGGAACTCTGAGTATCACTCATGTATTATAAGGGATAATGTACCCCCTACTGTAAATGATAAGGATATTAGAAGTCACTGAGGGGTTGTTCTGTGACCATATAAAGGCACAAGGCTGCAGGCTGAGTTATACAGGGAACTCCCAGTATCCCTCATGTATTATAAGGGATAATGTACCCCCTACTGTAAATGATAAGGATATAAGAAGTCACTGAGGGGTTGTTCTGTGACCATATAAAGGCACAAGGCACAAGGCTGAGTTATACAGGGAACTCTGAGTATCGCTCATGTATTATAAGGGATAATGTACCCCCTACTGTAAATGATAAGGATATTAGAAGTCACTGAGGGGTTGTTCTGTGACCATATAAAGGCACAAGGCTGCAGGCTGAGTTATACAGGGAACTTTGAGTATCACTCATGTATTATAAGGGATAATGTACCCCCTACTGTAAATGATAAGGATATTAGAAGTCCCTAAGAGGTTTTTGAATGCAGTTCAATGTACAGTCTATAATCCTGTTAAGCCACAGAGAAGAAAATGCAGGAACAATAGCAAGATTTCTATACATTTTAAAGCAAGTTAAAAAATTGCAACTTCCATAAAATCACTATAAAAACTAATATCACTGAGGGGTTTATGAATGCAGTACAATGTGCAGTCTATAATCCTGTTAAACCACAGACAAAATCATACAGGGCTAATTATTTCATTTTTCACTTCACTTTCACTTATTTTTCCCAATCCCATTGTGTAGCAACATTCTTCTTTTATTTATTATTCTGCTGAAGTCTCACTAAATCCTTTTGCTGCAAACTCTGCTGTCACCTTGGTCTTGATAACTTGTATTAGAAGCCATTGCATGTCAGTGATATTTCTGTAAAACCCAATGCCACCCTTTGTTCCCATTTTCCTTGTCTCTTTCTGACATTCTGCTTTTTCTATTATTCTGTTCTCTGGTAAATCCCAGCAATGTCCATGTGTTGCCGCACAGACGTCACCCCCATCTTGATAACTGGTGACAGAAGTTGCTTTTTTATCAATTCAGTTTCTCTAAGGCCATTTCATTAGTGTAATGAGTGGCTGGGAGTGTATCCAGCTACAGGCTGATCCGTTACTTCCATAGAATTTAATTGTACCTATTACCAGTATCAGTGGCAAACCATTAATGGTTTAAACCATATGGAATTATTATAAAAGAAAATAAAGAAATCGTGGGGCTGTACAGTCTGGCCAGTGTTTTCACAATAATTTCTACTCTAGTTACAGAGAATTCATTTTAATTGTCCCATGTTAAACACGTGCAGCGATACTGCTTAATAGTGAGGAAATGTCTTCTTCCTTATGCAACTTGTGAAATAACACCCAGTTTACTTAGCACAAGTCAATTAAGCCCCTGGACACAACTCGTTAGTGTGAAACTGGAATTACTGCCAGGTCCAGGATGGTGGCAAGTCCATGTCCAAGAATGTAGATCATCAAAGTATGTTGCATGTTGGTATCAGCTGGTAAGGTAGCTGCGGTGACCAAAATTAAGTTGACTATGGTGCGCTGCAGCCTAAATGCAAGTTCTGCTCATTTGCCCAGGTCACCAAGTAATTAGAGCATTATCTTTGGGCTGAAGACTGATTACCTACCCTTTAACTTTTGGCTTATTCAGACTCAGAAGTTAGGGAGCAATGACAGGTGCAGGTGGTAAGGATAGGGCTGGTTAGTACCCATTGGAGCTGTGTTCTGCAGACCCTGGATACAAAAGCTTTTTAAATGGGTACCTTTTGTTCTCCTTGTTTTTTGGCTCAGGGTCTCGGTAACTGACCCCCAATATGTTTTGCCTCTAATCAAAAAAATACAAACCATTGTCAAAGTGTAGATGTTGTGACGTTCTTTCATTTGATTGAAATGATGAGATTACAAGGAGACACTTTGCTCAGAAGGAACACTTAGGGGCAAATTTACCTAGGGTCGAATATCGAGGGTTAATTAACCCTCGATATTCGACTGCCAAATTAAAATCCTTCGACTTCGAATATCGAAGTCGAAGGATTTAGCGCAATTCGTTCGATCGAACGATCGAAGGAATAATCGTTCGATGGAATGATTAAATCCTTCGAATCGAACGATTGGAAGGATTTTAATCGATCGATCCAAGGATTATCCTTCGATCAGAAAAACCTTGTAAAGCCTATGGGGACCTTCCCCATAGGCTAACATTGGCCTCGGTAGGTTTTAGGTGGCGAACTAGGGGGTCGAAGTTTTTTTTAAAGAGACAGTACTTCGATTATCAAATGGTTGAATATTCGAACGATTTTTAGTTCGAATCATTCGATTCGAAGTCGAAGGTCGTAGTCGAAGGTTGAAGTAGCCAATTCAATGGTCAAAGTAGCCAAAAAAACATTCGAAATTCGAACTATTCTTCCTCTATTCCTTCACTCGAGCTTAGTGAATGGGCCCCTTAATAGGTGCATCGAGCCAAGTTATTCCCATAAGTGTTAGAACAGTCCAACTGCAGAATCTGATTTGTTGTTGCAGACACTCACCTTCAACAGGCAAATCATTTCATCACTTAGAGGAACTACAAGCAAAATATCTCTTTTTCATGAAAGTGTTGATACTGTACAATCTCTTAAATCAACACCCCAGAGATCATTCCATGAAGTACATAAAATATACATTAATGTGGTCAAATAAATGTTGAGTATCTGTTATGGTAATTCTAGTACTTTACTTTGTATGTGATTGTTAAAACATGAGGCAAACTAAGATTTACTTGACTAAGCACATAAGAACCTCATTAGGTATTGTGTGTAATCCATTTTCAAGCGCTATTATTATTGTTATGGAAGATTTTTGTTACAGGATACAGTTTACGACTGCTTAGGTAGAAACCTGATAATTATATTTGGGTTTCTCGAAATGATTAAACCACTGGGACTGACCAAGGCCTTCTGGTATAGGACAATATTTTGAATGGCTGGAAAATATTACAATTTATTCGGTCATACAGTCAATGCTTTGACAAGAGAGGAGAGGAGGTAGTTAGTCTTTTAAATGTCTTGTTTTTAACAGTATTTCTTCTAAATGGGAAAACAAAATTATGATGTCTTGGGAAAAATAACCGGATAATGTTTATTTCTTCAGAAAACGACACCAAAAAATAATATATCTGCAGGGTAAAGGACTTAGGGCAGAGACACAGGCTGCGATTCGGGGAGATTAGTCACCCGGCGACAAATCTCATCTTCTTTGGGGCGACTAATCTCCACAAACTGCCTGACACTCGGAGCGCTTAATTTTGCGAAGTCGCCCCAAAGTTTCCTGGTGAGGCAACTTCGGGCGACTTCGGAAAATGAATCGCATCGATTACCATCGACAATTTACATTATAGCCGGCGGGAGGCAGTTTGGGGAGATTAGTTGCTCCGAAGAATAAAAGATTTGTCACCGGGCGACTAATCTCCCCGAACCGCAGCCTGTGTCTCTGCTACTAAAGGGATATCAACATGCCTCATCTTTATCTATTAGAAGCTACAAAAGTACCCTTCCTGGAACACCTGCTAATAGTGGGCGAGCAGAACATTCCCTTTACATTCCCTATACATTCATACCAGGCAATAGCCAGTAGTGACGATATTTTTTGCCAGGTCTGGATCCACATTTTGCCATAGGGACAGATTAAGTTGTCGTTAGTGGCCAGCCAGTTCCAAGTGACACTTCTGGTGCAATAATTGGTGCTATTGTACATCAAACCCAGACCATTGAGCAGATTAATCATATAATGCAAAGTACTGAATACACAATTCTAAATAATAAAAAATAATTTTTAAGGACAGTGTTTAGTTCACTGGGTGTCTTCTCCTCAATGGGTGCACTGTCTGGCAGGTACCACCAAGAGTCTACATAACAGTCATCGTTGAGTTGGGTCAAGCGCATTGACGTTGCGGCAGATTTTCACAATTTGGAGGAACACTTTCCAATTTTTATTGTGCCTGTTAATCCCTTTAAATTGTGTTTCCTGCCTGTGGCCCAAGCTGATTACTGATTCATTCGATCCTGTTTATTATTCTGTTGGTTTTCTGGTTATTGGTCCATGTCTGACCCGGTTTTCAACTCTTGCTGCGTCCCTGACCCCTTTTGACTTTATCTTGACCTTAATTCTATCTCATCCTGTCCTGTACTGTACCTCACTGTAACACTAGTCTGATTTCTGAAGTGGAGTACGTTTCTAAGTAGGGTAAGTATATTAGTACAGGTATGGGACCTGTTATCCAGAATGCTCGGGACCTGGGGTTTTCCGGATAACTGATCTTTCTGTAATTTGGGTCTTCAAGCCTTAAATCTACTAGAAATTAATTTAAACATTTAATAAACCCAATAGGCTGGTTTTGCCACCAATAAGGATTCATTTTATCTTAGTTGGGATCAAGTACAGCTGCTGTTTTATTATTACAGAAAAAAAGGAAATCATTTTTAAAAATTTGGATTATTTGGATAGAATGGAGTCTATGGGAGACAGCCATTCAGTAATTTGGAGCTTTCTGGATATCGGGTTTCCGGATAAGGGATCCTATACCTGTACAACCATATAAAGACTACCACTAGCTGACAGCTTGGTATCCACTTTCAGCTAAAGTGTTCCAGGTGGCTTCATACAGAATAATACCAAACAAATTGAACCATCAAGTAATAAGCCACAATGAAGCAATCAGGGTATGGTTTAGCAATGATAACACAAACATAGGCTTTGATTGTTGTTATATAGTTGCACTGGGACATATACAGAGCTGCCTCCTTTATGAACATAAATCATTGGGTTCCCAACTCAACAGGTCACACTCTTCCAGGACTCCAAGTCAGTTTTTGCAAACTCAAAGACTACACGGGAAATTATATGGAGAATCATTCCCTACACCACTGTAATGTATAGATTAAATTGCTTTAAAATTGCAATAAATTATTTTCTTTTGTTATGTTTTATTTGTCTGAACTTGTTATTGCAGTTGCTTAATTTTGGTGACCACACCTACCTTACCAGCTGATACCAACATGCAACATGCACCATTGTACCACGTTGATGATCTACATGCTTGGACATGGACTTGCCACCATCCTGGACCTGGCAGTAATTCCAGTTTCACACTAACGAGTTGTGTCCAGGGGCTTAATTGACTTGTGCCAAGGAAACTGGGTGTTAATTCACAAGTTGCATAAGGAAGAAGACATTTCCTCACTATTAATCAGTATCGCTGCACGTGTTTAACATGGGACAATTAAAATGAATTCTCCGTAACTAGAGTAGAAATTATTATGAAAATACTGGCCAGACTGTACAGCCCCACAATTTCTTTATTTTCTTTTATAATAATTCCATATGGTTTAAATCATTAATGGTTTGTCACTGATACTGGTAATAGGTACAATTAAATTCTATGGAAGTAACGGATCAACCTGTAGCTGGATACACTCCCAGCCACTCATTACACTAATGAAAATGGCCTTAGAGAAACTGCATTGATAAAAAAGCAACTTCTGTCACCAGTTATCAAGATGGGGGTGACGTCTGTGCCGGCAACACATGGACATTGCTGGGATTTACCAGAGAACAGAATAATAGAAAAAGCAGAATGTCAGAAAGAGACAAGGAAAATGGGAACAAAGGGTGGCATTGGGTTTTACAGAAATATCACTGACATGCAATGGCTTCTAATACAAGTTATCAAGACCAAGGTGACAGCAGAGTTTGCAGCAAAAGGATTTAGTGAGACTTCAGCAGAATAATAAATAAAAGAAGAATGTTGCTTCACAATGGGATTGTGAGCTGATTTGTTGTGAAAAATAAGTGAAGTGAAGTGAAAAATTAAATAATTAGCCCTGTATGATGTAACAAGTCATCAGCCCGTATGATTTAACAAGTCATCAGCCCCGTATGATGTCACAAGTCATCAGCCCCGTATGATGTCACAAGTCATCAGCCCTGTATGATGTAAGTAGTCGTCAGCCCCGTATGATGTCACATGTCATCAGCCCTGTATGATGTCACAAGTCATCAGCCCTGTATGATGTCACAAGTCATCAGCCCTGTATGATGTCACAAGTCATCAGCCCCATATGATGTCACAAGTCATCAGCCCCATATGATGTCACAAGTCATCAGCCCTATATGATGTAAAAAGTCATCAGCCCCGTATGATGTCACAAGTCATCAGCCCCGTATGATGTCACAAGTCATCAGCCCCGTATGATGTCACAAGTCATCAGCCCTGTATGATGTCACAAGTCATCAGCCACATATGATGTCACAAGTCATCAGCCTCGTATGATGTCACAAGTCATCAGCCGTGTATGATGTAACAAGTCATCAACCCTGTATGATGTCACAAGTCATCAGCCCTGTATTATGCAACACATCATCAGCTTGTATTATGCTCTGCTGTAAACCTTAATACTGAGTTAAACAGATGGTTTTGATTGGCCTGTCTTGTGAGGTTATTGGTACCTGACCTGTTGTAACCTCCATAATGAACATTAATACTTGACATCAGCCTAAATAAATGTAATGGGAATTATTGTACCATCAGATTAAAATTCAACTAACTCAGAAGGCCTGTAATACATCTCTCTGAGCGATGGAAATCATTTTCTATTAAAGTGAGTAACCACTTTATCATTAATATCATTATATCTGCCCTGCATCTCACAAAGCTTCATGGCATAACAATGTTTATTTAAACAGGTATGGGATCCATTATCCGGAAAACCATCTTCCAGAAAGCTCTGAATTATGTAAAGGCTGACTCCATTTTAACCGAATAATCCAAACAAATTTTAAATTTTAAAACTGATTTCATTATTCTGTGTAATAATGAAACAGTCGCTTGTACTTAATTCCAACTAAGATATAATCAATCCTTATTGGAAGCAAAACCAGCCTATTGGGTAATTTTCTAGTAGATTTCAGGTATGAAGATCCAAATTACAGAAAGATCCATAATCCGGAAGCCCCAGGTCCCGAGCATTCTGGATAAAATGTCCCATGTCTGTACTACATGTTCTGTATTGGTAGTTTGTTTTAAAGGGAAGTGTTAATCACTGAGGCAAAACGTTTTTTTTTTTTAGTTTTTGTCTATTAACTGGAAATTTGCCCTGAATTAATTCTGAAGCTATTTATTCATTTACTTATGGATTTATTCTGTTATTTTGTCTACTAACATTTCTTACATTGCCCAAAGTTTAACATATATTTATTTAAACCATGACAAACTGCCTCAATAATTGCCTGTCTTGCTTAAGATTTACGTTGTTATATCATTATTTAAGGTATTTCATGATGATGTTGTTGCTGGCAGAATGTTTTCTTTAATGTCGGAGACTGATCCATTGATTAATAACCCTAATAACAATTTATCTAATGCAATGACCAGTTTTATATTGGAAAGAAAAATTGAGGATGATTCAGCCAAAAACATTTATTTTATATAGAGCTATGGAAAACATATTCAGGAAATTAATTTAGTGCAAATAATGATTAAAAAAAATGTCTTGGCCCAGGTAAAGTACAAGTATATAAAGAGCAGGTACTGAAATCTTAGTTTCACATTGATATAGAAAATAATGTACCCCCTACTGTAAATGATAAGGATATTAGAAGTCACTGAGGGGTTGTTCTGTGACCATATAAAGGCACAAGGCTGCAGGCTGAGTTATACAGGGAACTCTGAGTATCACTCATGTATTATAAGGATAATGTACCCCCTACTGTAAATGATAAGGATATTAGAAGTCACTGAGGGGTTGTTCTGTGACCATATAAAGGCACAAGGCTGCAGGCTGAGTTATACAGGGAACTCTGAGTATCACTCATGTATTATAAGGGATAATGTACCCCCTCCTGTAAATGATAAGGATATTAGAAGTCATTGAGGTGTTGTTCTGTGACCATATAAAGGCACAAGGCTGCAGGCTGAGTTATACAGGGAACTCTGAGTATCACTCGTGTATTATAAGGGATAATGTACCCCCTACTGTAAATGATAAGGATATTAGAAGTCACTGAGGGGTTTATGAATGCAGTACAGTCTATAATCCTGTTAAACCACAGAGAAGAAAATGCAGGAAACTAGCAACATTTCTATATATTGTAAAGCAAGTTAAAAAATAGCAACTTGCATAAAACCCCCCCAAAAAAACGATATCTTTCTATATAAATCTATCATCTCTCTCTCTCTCTCTCTCTCTCTCTCTCTCTCTCTCTCTCTCTCTCTCTCTCTCTCTCTCTCTCTCTCTCTCTCTCACACACATCTATCTGTTTGCCTGCCTGTCTATCTATTAGCTATCTGTCTGTGTATCTGTCATCTGTCTGTCTAGCTGTCTATCTCTTTCTCTCTCTCTATCTAGTTATCCATCCGTCTGTCTATCTGTCTGTCATCTGTCTGTTGGCATGTCTATCTATTATCTATCTGTCTGTTTCTCTGTCCATCTGTCTGTCTATCTGTTTCACTCTCTTTATTTATCTAGCTATCCGTCTATCTATCTTGCATCTAGTTTGCAAGTCCTACTATTAGATAAACATACTCTCATGTGTCAAATAATCCATACCAGATTTTATATATTTTAGCTAACTCTTAGCAATTTATAGAATAAATTAGTCTGGGCAGAAGAGACCAAAATTTCCTCACTGCCAATAGATGGATGTTCCCCCCTATAATCACTGAGGCTCAATTCCAATATTTTCTAGATAAAGAATAATGTTCAGGGACTTGAATATTGTGGGGGTTTTTTGCCAAGAAAAATACACAAACATGGAAACTTTCCATAGCATAACGTTTTGATTTATGTTCCATAATTTGATATATTGTAAATCTTATGATTAGGTCTTAGGAGAGAGCAATTTGTAAGGCTCAAGGAACTGGAATATCTCCCATATGTTCACAATCCTTTTGTTTCTAATACTTTGATGCCCACAAAGCCGTACAGGATTCTACTCAATCCCCATCTTAATTAAAGATTAATCAGAATGCAGGAGAAGATCTGTTCAATTCAATCAATGAAAGGCTGTACTTAAGGAAAATGAACAGTTTGGCACAGAGTTTATACTTCAATGTGTCTGTATTGTTTAACTTTAAGGTTTCCTGTATCCAAATAAAAATAAAATGAATGATTTATATATCCCATACACAGAGTTCTCCAGTAGCTATTATGTGTTACAATGAAATATTATTCCCGCCAACCAAATATCTGATTTTCTACAAAGTCCACATTTTGTTCTGTAGAGGCCACTCTATATTCCAAATGGCTGCCTGTTGCTTAGGGAAGTCAGTCAAAGAACCAGAACAAAACAATTAAAAACTTCACAATTGTCACGGTCGGCACCCTAAATTCAGAACCAATGCTAAGCACCCTGTTCTTGGCTCTTGCTTCCGCCTTTAATCATCATTACGCCAGCGCACCTGCGCCTCTATATTGAGAGGAGGCGAACTGCGCGTGCCCTTAGGAACCAGCGCATCAGAAGAGCAATACCGGCGTGGCGGCATCCCCGTCGAGATCGCGGCAGGCATCCCCGCCGGCCCACTAGGCCACCAGGGTGAGTAATCCTCACAACAATAAAATAAAAACTGAAGAGCAGTTGGTTTAGAATACTGGTGTCTACATCACACTGAACATTAATGTTAAGGGAACTACCCCAAACTGGTTTTATGGTAGAACACAAGTCTTAAAAAGTATTGCCATTGCATAGATTTCTTTTGTATACAGAATGCAGAGAAAATAATCTCTAAAATAGACTTCTAAGCACCTACCCATAGTGACATATAAACCAATAAAACCCCAACAATGAGACACTGGGATCTTTTCATAGATATATATGCAACGGAAGTTAATGTTTCAGAACATTCCTCTACCTTATAGCCACCATATTCTATTTTTGTGCAAATTTCCACTTAACTGAGTTTTTATAACCTTCCTATGCACTCACCTCCATCCACTCAGCCTTGGATATTATGCTTGTCCAATAAATCATCCAAGCCACTCATAGGGGGTTATTTACTGAACTCAGAATGCCAAAACCCCAAATAATTCATGTTTTTTTAGTACAAAATCCAAATTTTTAGTAAAAAAAAAAAAAATCAGAATCCGGAAATCTGGCATCTCAGACCTGCCGGGGTTGCATATAAGTCAATGGGAGAAGTCCCAAAGATTTTTTGATCTGTGCTGGGTTTCGTGTAATAATCCAAAGTTTTCTGGGTTTTCGGACAAAAATCCGAAAAATGTGATTTCCCGGGTGAAAATTCCGAAAAATGTGTAAAATGTGTAACTTTCACGATTTTTTCCTGCAAACAAAATTTTCGGGAAGGTTTATTAATGAATAAGGCAAAAAAAATGGTATGGATTTGGTCAGAGCTTTTATCAGAAAATATTGACATAAATGCACAGTTTGATAAATAACACCCTTTGGGGGGTTATCTACATAACTCTGAATTCCAAAAACCCGAACAATTTGTGTCTGTTAGTATAAAATCGGAATTTTTAGTGAAAAAAAAAGTTTTTCAAATTTATTACACCCTGCGGAAGGAAAAAGTCAGAAAATCCGGCATCTCAGACCTACTCAGGTTGCATATAAGTCAATGGAAGAAGTCTCAAAGATTTTTTGTTCTGCAATGGGTTTTGTGCAATAATCCAAAGATTTCATAGTTTTCGGGTGGAAATTCAGAAAAATCCGTAAAACACGTAATTTTAACGATTTTTCCGGATTTTTTCCTGAAAACAAAATTTTCATGAAAGTGTATTTATAAATAAAGTGAAAAAACAATTGTGGATTTAGTCAGATTTTTTTTCCAGAAAATATTGAGATAAATTCGGACTTTGATAAATCACCCTCTTAAAGGCATTAACAGAATCAGCCATCACAACATCACACGGCAGTGCATTCCACAACCTCACTGTCCTCACTGTGATGAACCCCCTACTCTGTTCCTTTAAATGAAACTTCTTTTCCTCTAGTCTGAAGGGGAGGCCTCTGGTACGTGATTCACTTTATGGGTAAAAAGGTCCCCTGCTATTTGTCTATAATGTCCTCTAATGTACTTGTAAAGTCTAATCATGTCCCCTCGCAAGCGCCTTTTTTCCAGAGAAAACAACCCCAACCTTGACAGTCTCCCCTCATAATTTAACTCTTCCATACCTCTAGTCTAATGGCAATATGTTCCATGGCGTTACTTGCTATGGCCAGGCCTGGGTGCACCCCTGTACCCCCAGTATTTAAACCACTGGATACATATTATCAGTTGTTAAAGGAATTGCCATTTTGACTTTTATGTGAAGCCAGTGCAGAGCAATAGACTGGATCTTCATATGCTTGGGAGTGACACCCATCAAGGTGCTTGTTTAACTGTTCACAAACTACATTTGGCTGAAAACAACCAGATTATAAGCAGAGGACTACTAACATCACATGAATTATCCTCATAATACTAATTAAAATGTAACTATTGATTTAATTTAACCCGACCAAACATGGAGACACATAGCTCCTCACTTGAAGATATTGGCAAAGTTTGACCCTAAAATGAACTGACTTTGCAATCAAACATGTGAAAGAAAGCTGAATGCCTTTGGCAGTTACTCATTTCCAATGAACCATCTAATAACCTTATGATGAATTCTACAAAGACATCCAACTTGTTTTTCCTAAGCGAGTCAACTCTCTGTATGTTTTCCTTTGGCATTCCTTTGGTATTCCCCTTTTACGACAGCAGTTTAACTCTGCTTTTCTTGGAAGTACTTGGTTAAATTATTAACGGGCTTATTTTTCAAAGACGCCACCTTTAGGGACGTTTCTGAGGATGATAAATGTCTCTTAAGGGCTGATGGAGATATTTTTTGATGTGCGCTGGGTTTCCTGCAATACCCAAAAGTTTACGGAGTTTTGGGCAAAAAAGCATAAGAAATCTGAAAAAAATCTTGAAAAATCTGAAAAAAATCGGATTTTTTTTCCCCGCAAAGCAAAGTTTCAGGAAAATGTAACAATAAATAAGCGTAAAAAACCCTAGCGGATTTGATCAGAGTTTGTAGAAAATGTTCAGATAAAATCAGACGTTGATAAATAACCCCCTTTGGAGTCTGGAAGTCTTTGCAATTTATTCCTTTGCTTTGAGACATTTCTATTTATTTTTGTTTTATATCCCAGTAGTTTTTTTTTATTAAGATGTGTTGTGTCTTTCTGCCATTTTTAATTTCACTTATTTAAAGATGATTAAATCGTCTATTAATGTAGTTATCCTAGTGGAAATATTTTGCCAAGCTTAATACAATTTAGATTTATTTTTCTGCTATTCCAATTTAGATTTGCTGTTCTCTTGCAGAGAGTTTCATTTATTTTGGTTTCATTTCTTGTTTTCTTCTCAAAATGTAATTAACAAATATAAAATTATAGAGAGAAATCAGATAAGGAACGACATGACATAATTGACTTTAATATAAAAACAGTGTGAACTTGAAATTAATTATGTTGGGATCATTGTAGGTTTATGTTGAAACGAGTGCTTTATACACTACATTTTATTTATGATTTTGCTGTATTAAAACCCTTATTTTTTCACTATTTAGAATCATTTTAGGGGACTTTTTATTGACTTAAGACTTGTCATTATTCAGATATTTATTCTTTTTGCTGTACATCTTTGTGTCACAAACTAGTGAAAAGACTAGAGCAGGAGTGCTCATACATTAGTAATACAAGGTCTACTTTAAGTGATGTTTTCCCATTGTGATCTACATCCATAAAAGCATTGCTAACACTCTGTTCCATGGAAAATATTACTCAAATATTGATTTATGATAAAATGTATATTGCTATATTTAAACAACTATTTCTTATGTAACCTTACCATAATAAATATCTGAAGAGCATGAAATAGTAGGGTGATTTAGACAAGCTTGAGTGTCTTGAGATCTACTGATCACCACCTAAAGGTCTACTGGTAGATCCCAATCTACTTATTGGGGACCCCTGGACTAGTGTTAAGGTCCCCATAGACGCGCCGATTCTTCTTGCCAAACGACTGATTTTAGGGAAGCCCGACCAATCCTTCGAAATTATCGTGCGGTTAGTGGTATTCGAACAATCGTACATCTTACCATTTTTCGGCCGACATCTGTCGGGAAATTGATCGGCCAGGTCAAAAAATCTTTGTCGGTCCCAGTGCAATGTATCTATGTTTGCAGGGCCAAGCAGGCAGCTCCCTTTTGTTTTCCTGGTAAATTGGTGTTTTTAGTTGATGGTAAATTCGTATGATCGTACGATCGTTCTGAGAAGATCGTGGTCTCACGATCAGGATCTGATCTTTTAAAAATCTCAACATCTATGGCCAGCTTTATGTGTAGAAGGGATTTTAAAACAGACAGATTTCTCATTCTTGAATATATATCCAGCAATATAACATTTTATAAGTAGTGATGAGCGAAATTCGCAAAACTGCAAAAAAATTGTAAAACATATTGAAGTTAATGGGCGTCAAAATTATTTTGATGTGCGTCAATTTCGACACCCGTGACAATTTTTATATGTCTGTTTGGTCAAAATGCATTAAAGTCAATGGGCTTCTGAATAATTTTGACGTGCGTCACTATTTATAAATGAATCTTATATAAGTGTGATACATCCTTTAGATTATCTGACGACCAAGGGCATAAGTATACAGAGCATTTTGCTGGCCGTGCCACACTGCTGGAGCATTTCTCACTGCTGTGTTTTTGCGCAAGGATTGCCTGACTCAGCATTGCACCTACAGGACTACTGTTTATATCAATGGAGGGGCAATTACCCCCTGTGCAATTACCCATGGGGGCCCATTTACTTAGCTCGAGTGAAGGAATAGAGGAAAAAAAACTTTGAATTTCAAATGGTTCTTTTTACTACTTCGACCATCGAATGGGCTACTTCGACCTTCAACTACGAACGATTCGAACTAAAAATCGACCATTTGATAGTCGAAGTACTGTCTCTTTAAGGAAAAAACTTCCACCCCCTAGTTCGCCACCTAAAAGCTACCGAAGTCAATGTTAGCCTATGGGGAAGGTCCCCATAGGCTTAGCAATCTTTTTTGGTCGAACAAAAATCGTTCGATTGACGGATTAAAATCCTATGAATCAAACGATTCGAAGGATTCAATAGTTCGATCGAACGATTTTCCGCTCGATCGTTCGATATTCGAACTAATAGAGCTAAATCCTTTGACTTCGATATTCGAAGTCGATGGATTTAACTTCGACAGTCGAATATCGAGGGTTACTTAACCCTCGATGTTCGACCTTAAGTAAATTTTCCCCTTAGTGTGTAAAGAATGGCCTAGGTTTAGCTTTTTACCATGTTAATATGAATGCAATGTAGACATATTTGTGGCCATTTATTGACCTCGGGGGTGCAAGTGTAGATAAGGGCTCAAGAGCATGCCTCTTAATCACCATCTAACAAGCTGCATTTCAACGCATTGGAAATCAAATTTATTTTTTTAAAGTGAAATCATTTTAAGAAACAATAACAATAAAAAAACAAAGATGCATAAATATTCTATTTCCAGTCATATTCTGCAGCTTTAAAGTATTTTGGGGTGAATAGCTTTCATTGTTTGAAAGTGACTTTGGCCCATTCTTCCTGGCAGATTTTCTCCATATTGTTCAGGTTTGTTGGATGGCACTTGTGCACCACCAAACCTGGATATTAAGAATCAGAATCTTTAATTCCCGCATACAATTGACATCAAGGAACAATGATTCAGATAATTATTTTCTACACTGGAAGGTATTGGCTAAATATGAAGTCATCTTTATAGTTAATATAATTAATCCAATTCTTTCTTTTTTTTACCAAAAAAAAAAGGAACACATTTAGGATTTAGTATTTATCAAGGAACCTGCTATGACATTAAGGGCATATTTATGATGCTTCACATTTTTTTTTAGTCAAGTTTTAAATTGGAAAAAATCCAAATTTTTAGAGGAAAGTTGCTAAAAACCCGTATCCGAAAATTCTCTAGCTAAAACCTGTCAAAATTACGTAGATATCAATGGAACTTGTTGTAGATTGGAACAAGATTTGTGCCTTCAAGATTCTCGATAGTTTTAGGTTGTTTGACACTGGTTTTCGTTCGATAATCTGATAAATTCAAGTTGTCAGTGCGACAATTCAATAAAGCTGAGTTGTCCAGGCCACAGTTTGAAAACCCTCATAAATAATCAACTATGGAATATTTGCTCAGTCTATGTGCCAAATGACTATAAATCAGAATTTTATTCAGAAATCACTAAGCAATAGCCTTATTAAACCAAGATCTGAAAATTCTAACTAAAATTTTTCATTTCATTCATTCTTCCAATTCTTATTTCATCTGAACGGGGGGTTTACTAAAGACGAGGTCTGGAACTATTAAACATAAGAAGTGTTTTCAATGCTATATACCATACAAAAAGAAAACTAAAAACCAGTTGATTTGCTGGGTATCAATGCAGAAAAGGCTAGAATCACCTAAATGACTATATCAACTTTCAGCTTTCAATGTTCCTTTTTGGATTTAGAACACTTATTATACTCTACACCAACAACTCAAATATTTGCAGTGGGAGAAATGTCTGAAATGGTCTAAAAAAGGGGGCCAGGCAAGTATGTCCCCTTTCACCCCTCTTTTTCAACCTATCCCTGGAACCTCCCACCAGACATCTACGGAATGTTACTGTAATAACCATCGCTTACCCTGGTGGTCCAGCGGTGTGGCCTCTGGCATGCGGGTGTGTCCTCTGTGCCTTCGGCGGGGACGACCACCGCATGCGTCCTGCTGTCTCTGGGTCCGGTCGCTCTATGGCTCGTGCACAGGCGCTCTTCCTGGGTTATGCACCGGCGTGATGACGTCACGCACGATGGCGCAAGATTAAAAAGTATTTAAAGGGTCTTTGTTCATTTTCACATTGCCCGTTGTTAGGTTCAATTAGTTGTTCCTGGTGATTTAGAATATTGTATCCTGCTGGTTTCTTCTAGTTTTGACCCTTGCTTTTCCTGACTACTCTGTAATCTCCAATTCTGATCCTTGCCTGCCTGTGACAACTCCCAACTCTCTAATCCTGACCTTTTGCCTGTCCACTGACTATTCTATACTGACAGATCTACACAGACTCTTCTCACTTAACTTCACTCCAATCATAAGGAAAATTACTCAATTCTGTTATATACCGAATAAAGTACCGCCTCTTGTCAATTATAAGGATATTATAAGTCACCGAGGAGTTTCATGACCATATAAAAGTACGAGGCTGAAGGCCGAGTGTTTTTATACAGGTCATGGAACTCCGAGGTAACTTCTAATATCCTTATATTTTGCAACTGGGGGTACTTTATTTATTATAATACACAAGTTTCAGTGAGTCATGTGACAGAAATGACATCACTACTCACCGTTTATAACTGATGACATCAGAACTCGCCATTTACAAGGATATAATTTACAAGATATTCATGGCTTTTGTGTATTATAAATGGATAAATGCACCTTTAAATCTTAAAGCAAGAATTGCCTTTTATAAGATTATGGCATTTCCCAAATGCATTACCCTCTTATAAATCTACCTTTAACACTTAAGCATAAGCCCATCAGTATTTTAAAATCCTCTTTTTTGAGATTTATTTCGAAAGGAAAACCCCCAAAAATACCTCTCCGGAAATTAAAAAGCTACCTTCTTCCTCTGCAGGAGCTACCATAGTGCAAAGGGGGAAGAAGGCTGTTGTAAGAGTGGTGGAATCCATTGAGAAAGGTTGTGATGAACAAGAGCTGCCTGAAAGAAGGAGAGGATTCTAGACTTCAAAGGTGGGTGAGATCAATCTGTTTTTTGTATACCAATTTTTCAGCATGGATATAGGGACAGGGGGCGCCCCCATTTAGGTCACTGATGCTTGTGGACAGTAATAATGGTTGGAAGTGTGGATACATACAAATAAGGTATCCCCCAAACCTTATATAAAGTGACTCTGGTAAAAAGGATTTTTTTTTTTTTACATTTTACATTTTCAGCCTATTGTAATATTTATTATATTTTACAATTATATACTTATTATATTATTATAAGACTTTTAGCCATACGTCTGTTAAATTACTTTCCACTTTATTTATTTAACAATAATTTTATTTTCAGTAATACTGTATATTTAATTTTCAGAAAATTATACATTTGCCTTATATTAATTATGGATTGCAATTTGCAGTCGGCTTTTCATTGTACAGGATAGTCTTGTAATGTTGAAATGTGAAATTATTCTGTTGGTAAACATAACAGTAACACCTTCCTCAAAATTGCTTTTGGGATAAAGGGAGTTCTGAGGCATTCTATTTGCATTATTTTTTGTTGTTTTTTTTTTTTTTTAAAAATTCGACAGGGAAACAAGTATTTCCTATTACTACTAAATCCTTAATGTAATTAAATATACATGATTCTCCTGTCACTAGAAATGTTCTTGATTTTAAGATAACAAGAAATTGATTTTTTTTTTTACAATTTGGAACACTATACCATGAAACCAAAAACATGGCATTTACATGAACCACGTTTGCTGTGACTCCAGTAACACTGTGTATTAAAATAATAAAGAACATAACATATTCAAAATATAAAACATTGGAAACTTGTGAATATCTCAAAGGTATACAATCCCTTCAAACCTGTAAGAGACATACCTGGTGGTCTAGTGGCGGGACGGCAGGGACGCCTGGCGCCCCCTCGGCGGGGACGCCCGCCGCGTCGTGCGGGTTCGGTTAGGCCGCAGGCGCAGGATCGCGTGGGCGCACATTAGGCCGCAGGCGGCGAATCTCTAGGGAGCGCGCTGCGCACCTCTGTGATATTTAAAGGCGCAGGCGCGCTGACGTGTGACGTCAGCGCGCAAATGCGCGAAATTCAAATAGTATAAAAGGCCCATTCAGACTGCTGACTGATGCCCGTGATAGAACTTGTTTCTTGTGGTTCCTGAGCCTTGTGCGTTTGATCTGTTCTGAATCTAGTCTGTTTGATAACCCGTGTTTGACCCAGCCTGTTCCTGACTATTCTGTATCCTGACCCTCGCCTGTCTACGACAACTCTTCCTGCCTAACCCCTTGATTGACAACCCAGTTTGACCCTTGCCTACCTGACGATTCTGATATCTGCCTGCCTCGACCTTGCCTGTCTGACGATTCTCTTGCCTGCTCCATTTGTACCGTGACCTTCGGCCCAAAAGACTCTGCTAACAGCCGTGCCCCTACACCAGCCAGAACATCTCGCCTTGAACCCCTCGTTAAGTCCAGGTGGCACCTAAGTAAGCTGAGGGCTCCTCCCGAAGCCCAACGGTGGTCACACTACTGGTGAAGCCGAGCCGAGACCAGGGTGCTTGGCATTTGTTCTGGTATCGGGTGTCGGCCGTGACAAAACCCTTGCTATGTTTTTATAAACATATTGTTTTATTTTATCTAATCCAAGGATTAGAAAATCTATTACTAAGGGGCAAGGTATACAACAAAATGTCAGCTATAATGCCAGTTAGAACAGACCCTGGACTGACATTTAGAGGGTGATTGATCATGGTTAGAATTTTAATTGTTGCCACAATTCAAATTGTTTTGCACAAAAATTTGAATTATATTTTCAAAAATTTGAATGTGCGGTATTTATTAATGAAAAGAACGTTTGAGTTTTTAAATTGTCCAAAAATTCGATTTTTCATAAATAAGCCCATTAAAATATATTAAGATAAGTACTGCATTTTTTTGATTTGGTAAAAAAAAGGTATCCACTCCTTTCTTGATTATATCTCCTGTATTGGCTTTTTTTTATTGATGAGTGAATCTGTCTCATTTTGCAAAACGGCGAAAAATTTGTGATAGACATTAAAGTCTATGGTTGAAATTTTTGTTATCGCAACTTTTTTATCACAAAATATATTATGGAGTTATTTACTAAAATCTGAATTTCTCTCATTATGTTATTAAAACTACTTCCACTTAACTCCTATCCACATTTTTACTTCATTTATTAACAATTGCCTCCAACAGGTACAGCAACGGATAGATTAGTTACAGATATGGTGAGTAGTGATGGGCGAATTTATTTGGCAGGTGGAAATTCACGGCGAATGTGTGCGATTCGCCTCCAGTGAATAAATTTGTGAAACGGCCGCGAAAATTCGTTGGCGAATGTGCGCTGGCGTCCAAAAAAACGGACATCGGTGTCCAAATAAATGTCAAGAACGAGACGCCGGCCCCATTTCGCTAATTTTTCACCGTTTCGCAAATTTCACAGGAAATTCACAAATTTTTCGGCAAAGTGAAAGGCACAAATTCGCCCATCACTAATGGTGACTAAGATTCACTTAGTATACTGTATATCCTGTATACTTAACTTATTTCTACTTTTCTAAATATCTTTAGGCCACTGGGAATATTTAAGGTGTTTTAGGGTTGGTTCATTTGTTAGCTCCTCCCACCTGTTACCTATTGGCTCTCACTGTATGTTGTATTATGTGAACAATATTGTAGAATACCGCACCTCCTCACCTTACCTGCCTGGTGGTGCTGATCCCTCTAGATGGTCGGCACCCATCACTTACATACAAATAGATTTGGAAGAGAGTCGCACAACACCAATTTTTTTATTTGGATTTGAATTCTTCTGCCCGGCCAAACTGAATCCTAATTTGCATATGCTAATTAGGGTTGGGGAGGGAAATTGCGTGACTTTTTCTCATAAAACAAGGAAGTAAAAAAATGTTTTCCCCTTCCCCTTCCCTATTTGTATATGCAAATTAGCATTCGTTATTCGGCCAAATCTTTCGGCTGAATCCAAAATATTTGGATTTGGTGCACCCCTAGTGCAAATTTTGGACACACAATTATGTATCTGTTCCCACCTTGAACATTGTAACCAAGTAATATTTCATAAACTACAGATGGCGCAGAAAAACAGCACCCGGAAAACAGCCCTATGGTTATTAAACAGGGGAAAGGGTGCAAGCTGTATATAGATTTGTTATATATCGATTTGCAACACTGTAGGGTTTGGAAGCTGTGATAGAATTTTGGTTTGTGTTGGAGCCTCACGTATTGTTGACTCAACATATTAACTTAACATATTGGTGTCTTGACTTCTTCTCATGTGATAGGGAAATTTGATTATATGCTCTACTGGTTCAGGGAATGATGGAAATGCTCAAACTTTCTCAGAAAAGGCATTTTTAATTAACATGTTGGTCTGAGAATTGTAATCGCTTCCTTATCTAACTCCAGTACTGGTTAGACTTGGATGCTCTAATAGCAGCATAGAGACAGAGGTAAGTGGACTGGACTAGACAATTCTAATGGCAGCTTATATGGGCGGGAGTGTGTCTGTCACTCAAGCAGCAGGTGGGACTAGAACACTATTATGGCATTTACAGATGAGGGGGTGGCAGTAGCTGTCAGTGGGTAGGATTGGGTATAGAGAGGGTGTCTGTAGCTCAAGCATTTGGTGATACTAGAACAGGGATCCTCAACCTTTTGGATAAACATTCAGAAGTAAAAGGAGTTGGGGAGCAACACTGACGTGAAAAATGTTTTTGGGGTGCCAAATAAGTACTAGGATTGCCCATTTTGCAGCCCCTATGTGGATTGTGAACCTACACTGAGGCTCTGTTCGGCAGTACACTTGGATTTTTATACAACCAGATCTTGCCTCCAAGCCTGGAATTCAAAAATAAGCTCCTACTTTGAGGCCACTGGGAGCAACATCCAAGGGGTTGGAGAGCAACATGTTACTCATGAGCCACTGGTTGGGGATCACTGGACTAGAACAATAATGGAAGATTATAGGTTATGCAGAGGGAATCTGTAACTTAAGCAGCAGGTGGGACTAGAAGACTCTAATGAAAGATTATAGGGTAGGAGAAGACATCGGTAACTCAAGCAGTGGGTGGACTAGAACACTCTAACGGCAGCTTAAAGGGTGGGGAGAGGGTGTTTGTATATCAAGTAGTGAGAATACTCTTGTGACAGCCTAATTCTTTACCTGAATCAATGGGCAGCCTACAACACTTTAATAGACTGGGGAGTGAAATACACTAAAATAACTAATATGGATTTTTTTAGCAGTTACAAAAATGCATTTAACGGGCAATGATCCTAATTTTTAAAGGTACAATTAAAAGTCCTAAAGGAGCATTACACCCTCTTGTTCCACATGTGTTCACTTGTGCCGAACATACTTTGTGGCTATTATTTGAATCATGAAAAATCGATGGTTTTTATTTTTTGAGCAAAAAATTGGGAAAATGGTGAAATCAAACCTACTGTTTGGTCCTTGCAAGGTACATAATTATATTACCAGTACAATGCATTTTTCATGATTAAATAATGGAAATTATTATCCTCCAAAGCCCTGATCACTGCACTCCTGTTGGACAATGGCACTTTAATACCCAACAGGGCAACCAACTGAAATGTGGGCTTTATGAGAGGAGCTTCCACTCATGCTAAAAGAAGCTGAACTAGAACACAACACATGTGGTATGGGCCTAAGGCTAGCCTTTATATCATTATATATTTTATAGCTGAACTATCATATAAGAAGAACATTATCTAACAATAAATTCTGGCCTTTGTTCCTAGTGCCTCTCATACGTATCCTTTGATTGAGCCATTTTAGTTTACTTTGATAACATATTAAACTCCGCTTCACTGAAGCACTCGAACAGCTTTGCAGGTTATGTATGAAATTCTGTTAAATTTGCCTGCTGGAAGGTGATATGATCTATAAAAAAATCAGCTTTTATTAAGGTCAATCCCAAGAGTACTGTGAATTGTGTAAAAAAGAGAATTCAACAGAAAACGGAGATGGAAATTGGTCTTTGTTCCGTTGGCTCCAATCCTGTGATGACAATACAGTTCATTTAAGAAGGCGATGAATGGAAAGTGTGTCAGGACATTGCTCTGACGCAAGATACTAATGACTAATAAATGGCTCCCATATCGTTAGCAGACCAACCAACATAGTGAAGTAGCATTGATTCTGCTGGAAAGAGAAGGGTATGATCAGCAATGGACATCATTTATATCCTGTTGATCTTCTGCGAAAATCTTTTGTCGCTTGGAATTCCTAGATTGCTTAAAGAATGGCTTTAAAAAATGATTTATATTGTAAGAGATGGAAAGGATGACAATTTTGTGTATTTCTCAACAATTGAACTCTGTGCGTTGCTGCAGCAAGTAAGGATATGTTATGTGCCAGCTTAGGAAAACTGATAAATGGTTCCCTGGAGTGAATGGAGGAGAGGAGGGTGGTGCCTCCATTCCATACTCCATTTAGGATTTTGTAGCTGCCCAGCAAGAGCTAGCAATCTAATTAGGCTGCAGGTGAGCTGCAGATAAAAGAGGTGGGGGATTATACCTCAGTGTCTCTGGATCCCTCCTTGTGCTGGAGGAGGGTGAGAGGGCCAAAAGGAGAAAATTAAGGAATTAAACAGACGCAGATTAAGGAATAGTGAGAGAATGATATATATGAAATAATCTTGTGTAATACAGAATATGACGGGGTTGTTATGACACACAATACACAGACAAGGAGCTGTGTTTGCAGAAGCTGAATTGTCAGCCAAGAAAAGTCAAATTCACAATTTTAATTTTGGGGTCCCTACAGGTCACATCCAGTACTTACATAAATCTATACATACTGGGCATCAAACTGTGCATTAGAAGGAAAGACGAAAGTGGAAATAGCAAAATGGCTTTGCTTTAAAGGGGTGAAACCAGAAAGTATTGGTGCGTGAGGCTTTTTATAACAATGGGTGTGGCTTATGGTTGTGGGAGGGGCTTTTTTTTAGCATGCCGGGCTGTGCTCCCCACACAGAGCATCCCTCCACTTTTTTCACTCCAATTCAAACCTGCCTACCATTGCTATTTCCCCCAAAAATTACATGTACAAGCAGCCAGCTTGTCACAATATACTATATATATATATATATATTGCACTGAATCCAGGATTTGTTTTGGGATTCGGTCAGGATTTGGGCTTTTTCAGCAGGATTCAGATTCAAACTAATCCTTCTGCCCAGCCAAACTGAATCCAAATCCTAATTTGCATATGCAAATTAGGGGTGGAGAGGGAAATTGCATGACCATTTTTTCCCTTTCCAACCCATAATTTGCATATGCAAATTTGGATTCGGATTTGGTTCTGTATTCATCCAAATCTTTTGTGAAGGATTCTGTGTCTGTGACCTGGGTGCCAAGTAGTGATGGGCGAATTTATTCGCCAGGCTCGAATTTGCATTGAATTCCCGCGATTCATAGTCAGCGAATAAATTTGCAAAACCGAAAATTTTCGCCGTTTCGCGAATTTCGCCACAGATTCGCCCATCACTAGTGCTAAGTGAAAAATGTAAAAGAAAAGGTAAAAATTGACAAAACTGTTTGCTGTTCCTGACAAATATCAGGTTATGTATAATATACAAACCCTGAGTGTGTCTTTACATTTTGATATATATATACTGTATATCCTTAGCTCAGAGATGCCATTGTCACAATTCATTATACTCCTGTATATTAACAATAATTATTTGTGGGAAAGGAAAATGTATCCAATTGCAGAATCAGGCTCTGAGCCAAACTGCACGTTGAGTGATGAATCATGAAAGTACTAAACCGTAATGGTTACCAGACTGTCTGTTTACTAGAGTGCAACCCTTTCACATCCAAAATTCACCCAACTATAAACAGATACTTGACCCACTTATATCCTTTAACCCTTCATGACTTTGTGTTGGAATTTATTTTTTGTGAAAGTATAATTCTGCCAGTAAAAACGTGTAGTTGTTGTTGTGCACTTCAGGAGGAGCCAATGCCTACTCAGATAATATCACCATCAGGTTCCAAGGGATCCCTAATAAGCTGACATGGGTGTAAAGATTAAAGGGGGAAAAGAGTTGTAAAGAGGCAGGTAGAACCAGTTGTGGAACAAGAAAAGCAGTGGTAAATCATTAGGCAAGTCATGGTCAAGGTTGGGGCAGTGGTGCACATGCATAACGTCTGCCATCTTTTTCCAAGCGCAGTGACATTAGGAGGTACATTTACTTAGTTCGAGTGAAGGAATAGAATAAAAAAAACCTCGAATTTCGAATTATTTTTTTGGCTACTTCGACCATTGAATTGGCTACTTCGACCTTCGACTACGACTTCGAATCGAACAATTCGAACTAAAAATCGTTCGACTATTCGACCATTCGATAGTCGAAGTACCGTCTCTTTAAAAAAAACTTTGACCCCCTACTTCGGCAATAAAACCTACCAAGGTGCAATGTTAGCCTATGGGGAAGGTCCCCATAGGCTTTCTAAGCTTTTTTTGGTCAGAGAAAAAGCGTTCGATCGACGGATTAAAATCCTTTGAATCGTTCGATTCGAAGGATTTAATCATTTGATCGATGATTTTTCGTTCGATCAAACTAATTGCGGTAAATCCTTCGACTTCGATATTCGAAGTCGAAGGCTTTACCTTCGGCAGTCGAATATCGAGGGTTAATTAACCCTCGATATTTGACCCTATGTAAATCTGCCCCCTAGTGTGATGCAATCATCCATGGTCACATGTGCGAGTGACATCACTTTGTGTGCACATTTGCCTGCCTGAAGCAACTGATTGTGCAGTCAGGAGAATCCATTAAGGTGATGGGAGGGGGTCAAAATCAAGTAACTCCCAACAAAAAATGGGGAGTTGACAGCTATGATTAAGCTAGGTAGGCCAATAGCAGCCAATGGATGATTCTCAGGACAGGCTCATATAGGCAGGACTACCCAAAATAGTATTTATAATTAAAAAGAGTGGAGATAAATTGAACTTTTTCTAATTGGACAAGGGATGTTTTGGAATACTGCAGAGGTCTTTTTTTGGCCCTTTTAACTGGTTTATTAATGACCTGGAGGCGGGCTTTGATACTAAATTGTGCAGAACTATAAGTTCCATGCAAGATGCTGCCACTTTGTAGAGTGATTTGACTAAATTGGAAAACTGGGCAGCAAACTGGTGCAATGTTAGTAAGTGCAAAGTTGTGCCCTTTGGTAGAAATAATATATTTATTTTTTAAATAATTTTTATTATTTTGTTTTTAATGGCTTTATTGTAAACGTCCAACAATACAGAACACTGTCCCTATAAACAATCATTGATAGCACACAATTGTTGCTCAATATCAAACATCTTGAATAGAGCAATAAAATTAAAAAATATCGATTTATCCTCTGTTGGAAAAATATAATCATAAAATGCTAATGAAAGGCTTACTATAAATCTGGGATATTCGAGAGAATAGGGGGTATAGAGCGAGGGAAAGAGAGGAGGGAAGGAAGAAAGTAGATGCCACGGGGAATTGGTGGACCTACACCTTCTGATGTAACCGTCTTATCCAGACAGTGAAATATTTAGTAAACTGGTCTGGGGTAGAGGCAGTTAATTCCTCAAAACAGCAGATTTCTGTAATTTTATTAAACCATTCTTTAATGGTAGGAATGTATGTAGATTTCCAATGTAATGGTATTAAGTTTTGTTGCATTCTATAACTGTGGCTCTAGGCTGGAGTTGAAAATTGATACTGGCTGTGGGTTATGGAATAACAGTACATGTGCAGGGTCTATGGTTAGGCTAAGAATTTGGCTGGAAAGTGAGCACACCTCTTCCCAGAAAGGACATGTAAAGTCAAAATAATGTCCAAAAAGCATGATCTATGGTGCCTTTTTCTCTGTTGCAACACCAGCATTTGCCATATATTGATATGGTTTTTACACTAAATAGTTGGGGTATTGGGGCTTTTCCTGAATTGAAAAGGATTAATTTGAGGATTTTTGTGGATAACTAGTGGTGTAACTCTAGGCAGTGTCATTCAGTGGCTACTAAAGCAAATAGAGTGGTGGTAAATGGAACATTTTCTAATTGGACCAGTGTTGTTAGTGGAGTACCGCAGGGCTCTGTACTAGGTCCCTTGCTTTTCAACTTGTTTATTAATGACCTGGAGGTGGCCATTGAAAGTACTGTTTCTATTTTTGCAGATGAGACTGAATTGTGCAGAACTATAGGTTCCATGAAGGATGCTGCCACTTTGCACAGTGATTTGTCTAAACTGGAAAACTGGGCAGCAAACTGGAAAATGAGGTTCAATGTTGATAAATGCAGGTTATGCACTTTGGCAAAAATAATATAAATGCAAGTTATACACTAAATGGCAGTGTGTTGGGAGTTTCCTTAAATGAGAAGGATCTGGGTTTTTTTTTGCCTAATTCTGGGCAGTGTCATTCTGTGGCTACTAAAGCAAATAAAGTTCTGTCTTGCATTAAACTCAGGGGATGAAAACATAATTTTGCCTCTTTATAGGTCCCTAATAGGATCTCACCTGGAAAGTGCAGTGCAGGTTTGGGCTCCAGTCTAAGAAGGATATAAATGCGCTGGACTCTGGAGAGAGGGCAGTAGTTGGGGTTGTTTTCCCTGGAGAAACCCCTTGCAAGGGGGCATGATTACTTTTTACAAATACATTAGAGGATGTTATAGACAGATAGTGGTGACATTTTTCTCATAGTAAAGCACAAGAGTACATACTCATTAGACTTATGGTGAAGTTACTGATGCCATACACATGATGTCATACACCTTAATGCAGCAGAAGAGGCTTCTTTTGAAAAAATCTTGTGCTGCAACTTTACATATTGCACTTCATCAATGCTTTTATTTACAATTACTATGTGTCAGACTCTGACCTTGCAATGTCAATTGGTATTAGTAATAGGAGAAGCTGCATTTGTGTTGGAGGAAAGAGAAAACACAAAGCCCAGAGAGGATTGAAAGCATTGATTTTGAATCCCGTAACAAATTGATTTGTTTAACAAACATTATAAAAGATATGTTTAGTTTTCTCTCTTTTTTAAAGCCAATACTGTGGGAAAGATAATAGAAACTTACAGTAAGCTTTCAGTATATGCACATTCATTCACAGTTCAAACTGCTCTACATATTGATTGAAATGAAGGCATATGATTCAGCCTTATAGGGGGGTAACAAATTCCATTATCATCCCAATGGCATTGTGATTGCCAAAATGATCAACTGATCTCAAATACCTAAATAATAGCGTTTACAGTATGTACTCGACTATAAGCCGACCCGAGTATAAGCCGAGGTACCTAATTTTACCCACGAAAACTGGGAAAACTTATTGACTTGAGTATAATCCTAGACAAAACTACAGCCCTGTCTCCCAGCAGCGCACATTCTGCCAAAGCGACCCCCCCAGCGATCAACCGGACTTCTTTGCAAAGTTGATGGTGACAGAGAATTGCCAAACGGATTACTGTGTGCATTGTCCCACTGTCCCACTACCATGTGCAGAGGGTGCTGTGTGATATTGCCATCACTGTTAATCCTTCATATAACCAACAGATGGCGCTGTGTGATATTGCAGTCACTGTTATTCTTTCATATAACCAACAGAGGGCGCTGTGTGAAATTGCAGTCACTGATATTCTTTCATATAACCAACAGAGGGCGCTGTGTGATATTGCCATCACTGTTAATCTTTCGTATAACCAACAGAGGGCGCTGTGTGATATTACAGTCACTGTTATTCTTTCATATAACCAACAGAGGGTGCTGGGTGATATTACAGTCACTGTTATTCTTTCATATAACCGACAGAGGGCGCTGTGTGATATTACAGTCACTGTTATTCTTTCATATAACCAACAGAGGGTGCACTGTTATTCTTTCATATAACCAACAGAGGGTGCACTGTTATTCTATCATATAACCGACAGAGGGCGCTGTGTGATATTACAGTCACTGTTATTCTTTCATATAACCAACAGAGGGTGCACTGTTATTCTTTCATATAACCGACAGAGGGCGCTGTGTGATATTACAGTCACTGTTATTCTTTCATATAACCGACAGAGGGCGCTGTGTGATATTACAGTCACTGTTATTCTTTCATATAACCAACAGAGGGCGCTGTGTGATATTACAGTCACTGTTATTCTTTCATATAACCAACAGAGGGTGCACTGTTATTCTTTCATATAACCGACAGAGGGCGCTGTGTGATATTACAGTCACTGTTATTCTTTCATATAACCAACAGAGGGTGCAGTGTTATTCTTTCATATAACCAACAGAGGGTGCACTGTTATTCTTTCATATAACCGACAGAGGGCGCTGTGTGATATTACAGTCACTGTTATTCTTTCATATAACCAACAGAGGGTGCACTGTTATTGTTTCATATAACCAACAGAGGGTGCACTGTTATTCTTTCATATAACCAACAGAGGGCGCTGTGTGATATTACAGTCACTGTTATTCTTTCATATAACCAACAGAGGGCGCTGTGTGATATTACAGTCACTGTTATTCTTTCATATAACCAACAGAGGGCGCTGTGTGATATTGCAGTCACTGTTATTCTTTCAAATAACCTACAGAGGGCGCTCTGTGATATTGCAGTCTCTCCCCAAGCGAACTGTTGGTATAGGAATGATTAAAAGTGACTGCAATCTCAGCTACTGCCCACTGGCTCGAGTATAAGCCGAGGTAGACTTTTTCAGCACATTTTGGATGCTGAAAAACTCGGCTTATACTCGAGTATATACAGTAATATTAGTGATAAAGGCATAAGGGTTTGACAGCGAATGTGTGCACTCATTATGGTCTATTCATGGAGCATTGTACCCTCTAATATGAGGAATGAGGATATGTTTTTCACCATGCCTTGGTTTAAAAATAAGCACTACAGTGGGATCTCAGGGGCAGGGTACTATTGGTAATAGTATTTGGAATGAGACCTAGGAAATATAATAGAAATTAGAATTTATTAAAAGATGGGAGGCATTGGCACAGCAATGCAAGGCAGGGAGAAATTCCAATGATTAAGTATCCAATCGATACAAAACGAATTAGGCTGTATCCTAGTGCACTGAAATAAAAATACTTTTTAACTGACTGCCTGGAAGATTGGTCTTTGGAAGTGCCTGCTCATTTCTAAAATTGAAAAACATGAAGCGGGGTTTATTAGACGATTTTTTTTTACCTAACTAACTTAGTCACTGTGTTCCTAAAATATATTGTGCTTTTACTATATTTCGATTTACAATGAACATTAAAACTCATCTGTGGCCATTCAGGTATTTACTGTATTTCTAAGCATCCGAGCCACAATCCAGCTGGACTCAACCTGCTCAGCAAATAAGGCTGTGAAAGTTGAAATCCAATTTCTCTTTTCTGCCTGATAGAAATGTTACTTTCAGAGGTTATAGTGTTTGGTAAAAGAGCTGACAATATTGGGGGGGATATGCCAGTAATTACTGAGATATTATCAGTTACAGATACACTTCAGTATCACTCAGCACTTTATACACCAGGATGATGAGCAACTTTCCCAATGCCAAATGGTAGACCTGAAATTATTACTAATCCCATTAGTGACTTTTCTTTCCCAGAGGAATTAAGTGGGAAAGACTTTATACAGGAAACAATAACTGTCTCAAAGCAGTTCCATCCTTAAGGGGCAGATTTATCAAGGGTCGAATTTGGAAGTGGAAAATACTTCAAATTCGACCATCGAATTGGATTACTCCGACTTCTAATGTTGAAGTCGAAGTTTTTTTTATCGTATTTGGCCATTTTGGGTCCAACGAAAATCGTTCGACCGTTCAATGAAATCCTTCAAATTGAACGATTTCATCGATTGATCAAACAATTTTCCTTCGACTTCTAAAGACTTAGCCAAATGTTGGCTATTGGTTCTAGGAGGTCCCTATAGGCTAACATAGCAATTTGGCAGGTTTAAGATAGCGAAGTGTTGAAGTCGAAATTTTTGAAAGAGACAGTACTTTGATTTTCGAAGTCAAACTTTTTTACTTCGAATCGAAGTCAAAGTTGAATTTAGGCCTATTCGATGGTCGAAGTACCCAAAAAATTGTTCGAAATTCAACGTTTTTAACTTCGAAAATTCACTTCGACCCTTAGTAAATCTGCCCCTATGTGTTGGCTCCTTTTCAAAGCTCAGAATCAGGCACAATGCACTGAGATGCCTCCACACCAATATGAATGGTGGAGTGAATTATTTGCAATGTAAACAGGGTAATTTAGAAATAAAAAATAAACTATAAAAAACCATGAGAGAATTATTTTAATAGAAATGATAAAAAAATAAGTTTTAATAAATAGCCCCCCTATTTGTGAGGTTTTAGAGGGTTTTTTTTCTGTTTCAAACAAATTCACAATTTAAAAAAACTTGAATGTTTGCGTATTTATGAAAAAAATCCGAATATAAATAACTCTATTGAATATAGTGTACAAAATAGGGGTGTGGAAGCACTCTAAAGGCTAAGTAATAGTATATTTAAGTATATTCTAATTCTATTGAATATAGTCATAGGTATAAAACTTGAGTACCTCAAATTTGTGAGTTAAAAAGCTCAAAAAACCCTCAAAGAACTCAAAATAAATAAATGGCTTCAATTTTGCCTTGGACAACTCTCATGAACCCACAAGCTTTTAGATGTTGAAATGTTTACATTCAATTTTGTTTATGCTTAATCAATACCAAACTTTCCAGTTTTTTAAAAAAATATTAAATATTAAATTTGTGAGGTTTTTATGCAAAAAAAAAATCGAATTCAATTGTCGTTATTTCAACCCCCTAGCATTTGCCTTTTTAAAACAATTACAAAATGACCCTATTATTTTGGTTAAAAGAATTAGGAGGATATCAGTCATTTCTCTAGCCTCTGTTGGAGAGAACATCAGATTCTATAGGAACATGAAAGACATCTCATGACATCAACAAAGTTTCATTTGAAACAGAAGAATTGAGATTTAAAATATGTAAAAGTACACTTTTAATAGTTTAAATTGATTTAGATATATAAATAGACATTTAAAAATGGCTTCATAATCCTTGAGTAACAAACTTTCTGTACACGTTTTGTGCAATGCAAGCGTCCGAATATATACATGTGAGATACAAGTGAATATTTATTGACTCTGCTTCTATAGGCGAAATAGGTCTCCAGTTCTTTGAGGGCTGTCATGGTACAAAGGATAGTATATTCAAAAGAGATAATTATTATATATTTGCTCTCACGTGTTGCTGTTATCATCTTTTCGGAGTATGACAGAATAATATGCACAGGTGAATTGTCCTTCCACACATAAGTAGGAATGCACCAAATCCACTATTTTGTATTCGGCCAAACCCCGAATCCTTCACGACAGATTCAGCCAATATCGAATTGAATCTGAATTTGAATATGCAAATTAGGAATGGGAAGAGGAAAAATTTTTTACTTCCTTGTTTTGTGATTAAAAATTTACGCAATTTGCCTCCCTGCCCTTAATTTGCATATGCAAATTAGGATTCAGATTCGGTTTGTCTGGGCAGAAGGATTTGGCCGAATAGAATCCCGTTGAAAAAGGCTGAATCCCAAACCGAATCCTGGATTTGGTCCATCCCTACACATAAGCCACATAGTTGGATCAGGTGAATATTTTTATAGAAAACAATAATAATGACATTATTTCAGTTAGCTGTGTATTTACAGAACATGACATTTACAGTCTTTCTACAAAAGGAAGTCTTTTTGTAACCTCCAACATATAATACCTCCTTTGTTCCCCACCCACCAAGGTTTGATATTGGTCTCCAATAGAAATGCCTTCTCCACCCAATGAAAAAACAGCAGCCGAATGCACATTGATATCATCACCCATATGGTTAATTGAGTCTTAATTTTATGGTCACTGGTGTATAGGGGAGCCTCTTTAGAGGCAGGTTTGACATGCACAGATTTATATGTGAGGATTGTTTTGGAGTCTGTCCCTGTAGTATAGTATATCACTTTGTTATTATTGATCTGTAATATGATTGGATAATTGTGTGTTCTAAAATTCATTCTTCCACAGAAGCCGATCAGCAGTTGAATGACCAGAAAGATAAAGTGCATGGGAAGTGAATGGTGGGTATATGACATTTATATCATATGTGACAACTATAGCTGGTGAGTAGCAATGAGCGAATTTATTTGTTGCAAAAATAACACCCATAGACTCCAATGGGTGAAAGAAATTGTTGCGTGTTAAAAATGTTGTTGACCCTAGACTTCAATGCATTTTGGCGAATTTTCGTCCTTTCGTGAATTTTAAGCGGAGTGGAACAGGTCAGATTCCCCCATCACTACAGGCCTTAAAAGGGGTTAAACCACAACTTACATAATATGCTTTTAACCAAAATTGTTTCATACAAAGTTTCTGTCCATATTTGGTGGTAAAGAGTCAAACAATGAATAAACATCATGTTATAATACTTAGTGGCAATATAATAAAACAAAAATGTAAAACTGGCTTCAGGTCCAGTAACCCAAAGCAACCAATCTGATGTTTCCTTTTGTTTGTTTTTGCTTGCATCCTGGTCAGTGCCTGGTCTGGAAAAATAACTCAAGAAAAGATAAAGGTAACCTTTGGAATAATTCTTAAATGTTCCCAGCTGTACTACTGCTAGCAATTAACGTCATGTTTTGCTGCAAAAAAGACGTCCCATAGACTCCAATGTGTAAAAAAGACATTTCGCTCATCAAAACAAATTTGTCACCCATATTTAATCGTGGTTTCAAAGAACTCTAATACAATAAAAACTCAACCTTAAGTAAATGGGTCTCCAACCAAATGTCCTACCAGGGTTACATGTTCTTCAGGACAAAAAGTTAAGTACAGAGTTCAAAGCAGATATGAAAACTCTTTCTTTTCAATGCTTCCTGTGCTTGGTTAATAGAAAAATCTCTCAGGGTATAAGGAATAAGTATGGCAATGTTTTAAGACAGGTCTATAGCAAGATACTTGCTTTGAAATAGGTGAACAATAACAATGACCAGTTTCAAAGCTTGGTACAAAATTTTTACTATTTTACCCTTTATCATGTAATGGGGGTTCTATACATTTCTGCAACATGCTATGATCATATTTGTCTTTCACTTCTGAATGTTATAGCAAAATGTCATTTATATGTAACAAAACAATAGGAAACCTAAAGTTGATGTCTCCTTCAAGTGGACATGTATCTTCCATAAAGGGAACATAATTTACGCTTTATATAATTCGAATGAAAAGTGCATTGTTAAATATCCCTCTAAACTCCTGTCCTAAGATGAGCTCTCAAGAAGAAGCTTACCCCAGACCATAACAGCTCTTAAATATTAACAATGTTGCATTTTGTTTTCATAATGGGTCCCACCAGTAGACAATGTGGATAGAGATTGGATACCACCTGGTTGGTATTTTACCAGCTGATTTTAAGAACTGTTGCTATACCCACCAAGAAATATAATGATGAAGACTGTGATATTTTATGATAAGGGTGACAAATTTAAAATTGTTAGCATAATTAAGAGAGTACTTTACTATATGAGTTTGAAGATTCTTGTGGAAACAATATGGGGACACAACTCCATTTTGTAGAACAACAAGACTTGCGCATGTTTATGCCAAAGATTATTTACTGCAGACAATGATTCGGACGCATGAAAGTGCTTTCATTGATATGATATATCTTACCAGAAAGTTAACATTTCATTGTTGTTATATATTAATAATTCATTATAATTTTTTTATATTTTTTCCATATATTAAAAATATATGAGTAATGTAAACATAAGTAATGTTTTCAATTTGAACTCCATATTATACAGATAAATTTTTTCTCGCAATATATATTTTTTTTTCCTGAGGGAGGAATCAATAATCTGTACAGATTAACTGTTCCCATGTAGCAATCCATAAACAATTCAGAAATGCCCTAGATTACTTCCACAAAATTGTCTTCTTTCGGCTAGCAGTGGCTGCATTGCTGAGGACCTGCGTGAAGCCGTTTGGCTGCTCTCATAGCAAATCACCGTGCATGTTTTTAAATGTGCATCGTTTCGTTGGAAGAACACATTTCTGTCTTGCATCAGTGTTGGGTAGTTTGGAATGAGGTTTGTAGCTTTGCGTGTATAAGAGATACTTCACTGAGGAATAGAGAGAGGTCTTGGTTGACCTATCAGAACAGCTATGATTATATATTGTCCTTTACATGCTGCTCTGTAGCCTTAAAGAAATCACAAACATTTACATATAGGTCTCTAACATAGAGGACTAATAATAATTTTGTGAAGAACAATAGAACTTTGAGTCATTGAAAAGAATGAACTGGAACATGTCTATAATGAAGATAATTACTTGAAGATGGTGATTCTGTGCTTTGGTGCTCTCATGAGACAGATGTAAAATATAAAATGCAACCAGTTTTCCTATGTTGTTCAGAAGAAACCAACCATGGTTTTTCTGAAGCACTTCATTACCCACTGGAAGCAGACCACACATCCATCTCTTGGTCCACAAAGAACCAGTTGATTGTTCCACCAAACTGGTTGCTTCTATGGGATGCCTCCTTTCACTTCGAGGTACAATGGAAGTTATTTACATTACTGTTTCTCTTTCTTCTTCTACCACCGCAGCAGTAGGTCTTTCTCCGTCATACAGGCCGGAGCCATTTATATATTCCTCATCTTTGTTATATTGATCTGGTCCTGAGGAAGGTATGGAGTTTTCAGATAAAGAGCCATTTTTTACATAACCCGGCAAGTTCCTGTGGCCATTAAGGGCTGTAGATACAAGTCTAGTATTGAGATGCAGGGCTAAAGTCCCTCGTGTGGTTACATTAGTAATACTAGTGTGGGAAACCATTGGTCCATAACTGTAGGTGGTGCTCCCACTCCTAGCTTTTCTCTTAAAATCCATAGCCAATGTCCATCTGCTCCATGATTTCTTGATCTCTGCTTGCACCTAAGAGTCCAAATATGATATCAATTAGCTAAAAAAATACTTCACATATTTATGATAGTCTAAGCCATTACTGTATTTTAGCTTCATCTTACTAGGGTACTAGGTAGGATTTACTATAATAACTGCTATATTTCACTGAAAGTTGAACAGGGGTTCATAGGTATTTAATAAGAAAGATTGGTGGCGAGCAAATATATCAGCGGAGGGAAAACCAGTGGTAAGATTTTCACCTACCATGCATCCAGTTGGCCAAGTTTGGCAAATCCCATGAGCATATAGACTGGAGCACTGAGAGTAGTGCTTCACAAAGAGAACCAGGAGTGCTCCAGAACTTGTGCTTATTGCCAGAGTTTTATAGGGCTCCCCTAGTGGTCTACCACACACATATACTATATAACTGCAGTTACTTTGCTCAAAATAATTTATCATTTTTAATATAAAATTTTGAGCAGTGCATCATTAGAATCCATTGGTTACATATCGACAACTGCTCTCTTTTTCATAATCTCAAATATTTCTTAACATTTTAACAACAGGACAGAGTGACGTTAGTGTATGGGGGACTAAAAATTTACCCACCTCTCCATTGCAGAAACAGTAAATAATGGCCACAAAAAAACCCTGCAGAAAAATAAAAAGTAGAATTAAATATAGGCAGATTATTCTAGATGACAAAAAAATTCAATTTTCTTTCATTCCCCATATAAATCATGGCAAAACTGCTTAATATACATTTAGAAGTACTGGCAGAAGTCTGTATTCCTGCAGAAGACATAGGTATTAATGGTTTTTTGTATTCAAACATTTGGCCGAAGACTTGGAGTTCAACTGAATACAGAAATGACAGATTCAATGCATTCCTATTATGTAATGTTTCAGTGGAATATTAAATTGCTAAAAGTGTGTGCCATTTGATTTTAAGATGAATTTGAAGATATGATTTAAGAGCAAGATTGATGTTGTTATATTTAATAGAAATGCTCTTTAGTTCTAAGATGAAGTATAGCATAGCTTTAGTAGTATCATCACAATGAACACGGTAATCCTGCGTCATTATAAAGAGCTGATAATAGGCAGGTATTTAAATGTGGGTACAATAAATAATTATTGAAATAAGGCAATAGTGGAGTGTCAACATTAGATGGAATTAAAATCACCAGCTGATCCAAAGGATGAAGAACTGAAAGGACTAAAAGACACTATTGTGTAAATTTTGAAATTAAAAGAATACATTAATTACACAATTTGTTTTTACAGGTTTTCAAAATTACTGATTGTTTTTGAGTTTTTTTCTACTTCAAATAAACTCACAATTAAAAGAAAATTAGGACATAAAGAAACTCAAATAAATAAAGTCATTGAAAAAAATGTAAAACAAAATCAAGTTTACAAGCTTAAAAAAACTTAAAACCGGAAATGTAACAAATAGTTTAAATTTTGCTTAGGAAAACTACTACTGGCCTCTCAAACTTTTATAAGCCGATGTTTTACAACTGAGTTTTTGTAGCTTAATAAAGACTTGATTTGAAGTTTTAATTTGAGTTTTAGTGCAAAAAAAAAAAAACTCAAACTGCTTTAACCCAAATTACCCCAAACCCAAATTAGAATGATAATAAATCATCTCCCAAATTTAACTTTGTTGGAGACCCGACAACTTTTCAGCCATGGCTTTTTTTCAATGTATTTTTAATTTTTAGTAAAATCTGTTTTATTCAAGCATACCTCTCAAAAAGCCTGACAATAAAATCAAAACACTGGTAGAACATGTTTTCCACAAAACCACACACTGACCCACCCTAAATCCCCACTACTTTTGGTTTAGCCCAATCCATGACTTAAGACTGGCTCAGCACATTTGGGAGGTATGATGCATATACATATGATACTAGAATTATTACATTTTACATTTGCTATTGGAACCACCTTACAGGAACCACTCATCCCCATCTAGATTCAAGTACTGGGTAGGATTATACAAAAATAAAGCCCGATACCTGGAAGGAGTTGAAGAGCATTTCATAGTGCATTTGAACCTGCCACAGGACCCCTGACACTTCGGTGTATGGAAAGGCCATAAATACTATATAGTGGACTCCAAAGAGAGGCATCAAGACGAGAGTGGATTTCAGCAGCTTCCTATGAAGAACATTAAGTTAAAGATCAGTGAGGCATATGGAAATTACATTGATTGATAGAAAGAAAATTATGGCATTGACCCTAAGGGACAAGGATTTCATGCATGGAAAAATATTCTATTTGCAGTGAGTGAAAAACTTTAGCTAAATTGTGTATGTTTTGTTACAGAGATGATTATGTTGGAAGACCTTCATTTGTTCACATATAACCAGGCCACCAAGCTCAGAATGCCCTGTAATTGATTTGCAATGGCTCTTTCTTCTCTCATGGTCGGTGTCCTGGTTCGCCTAAACTGTTCTACCTTGCACAGGAATAAATGGATTGCTTTTGCACTTATATCTCCGCTCTCCTGTTCAAGGCTTCCCCTAGAATTGAGCCTGCTGTAGTCTGATACACACTGTGCAACCTAATTAGCTGATTTTAAACTCAGTCATGAAAACTGGTCTTGATGGAAAGGACATAGCCTTTTCCAGAAATTAATATGCTCCACTAGCTGTGAAGACATTGATGCTGTATATATTTTAAAAGTTGTTGTTGCAATTTTTACAGGACTGGGTCGAAATGCTGGGGTGCTCAGGTGGACAAAAGTATTCTACATTGATCTAAATTGATAAACGTGATAATTCTTTAAAACTTTTCTGACTGTTGCCCTAGTAACCAAATAGACGTGTATACCCAGAGGTTGTAGGAAAACCAACACCAAAGACCACAGACTGTCCTACAGAATAATTACCCCCTGTTCCTGCAGATGATCCGTGTCCACATTAAAAATAATACAAAATACTCCACCAAATAATTATTGAAATGCAGAATCTGAACTCTTCATACTCTACATAATCAAATGTGAAATATATTCTTTAAAACTTGAATCATTTAGCAAAAAACTGTCATCTTCACCTAGGCACTTGGGATTTGGCAGAATCCAAATCCTGCAAAGTTCAGATCTATCTTGACCTAAATCGTGTATTCAGAGCTCCTCCACCATACAGCTCTTAGACAATTGGTTTTCTACTCTGTCTCAACGATCCCTGATCAGATATTGCCTGGGAATGGGATTGTTTGGACCAGTAGGGTGTTGACTTGTTGATGAATGTTGAACTGGTGTTCAGTATCAGTGTGGCTTACTGCAAGGTTTCCATTTCTTTCTACTTGTAATATAAAATATCTGTAGCTTACCTGTACTGTTGACGGGTATCGCACCTCCCTGCATTGGTCTCCCTCAGTTTTGTAGCTAAAACTCTAACAATATTGATAAAAAGTCCAAAATTTACCTGAAAAATAAAAAAAGGTTTGTCAGTTGTAAGAGTCATTTCAGATAATAAATCACATTCATGGGGATCTGATGTGTTTTATGCGTTTAGCCCATTACGCGTTCTTTACTCGAAATGCGTCAGGCGTTTGGGAATGTTTTGTGAATTAGGCATTTAGGTTTCTTTTTTTTACCTTTGTTTTGGTCTTTTTTTGTCGTTTAAAGCCAAACAAGCTGCAGCAAACTTTTGACACGGTTTCGCAAGCATTTTCGCCTGCGCCGAATCTGGGAAATTCGCTGCACAATCTTTCGGATAAATTTTTCTATTCTTATTAAAAACAAATCTGACCTAACTCACAACCGCAAATTGCCTTCTTTTATTAAAAAATCTGAATGAAAAAGTCTGTGTGGGAAACTTTTTTAAACTTGAAAAAACTCAAATTTGTTCG
This sequence comes from Xenopus laevis, assembly GCF_017654675.1. Lineage (NCBI taxonomy): Eukaryota > Metazoa > Chordata > Amphibia > Anura > Pipidae > Xenopus > Xenopus laevis. Next base: position 4,360,141 of record NC_054382.1, on the reverse strand, counting down.
GATTGTCACACAAAAATCAGTGTCAAAATGTCTGAAAACATCAAAGATCATAAAGGAAAGAAACATCTTCCAATTGTAAAAGGGACATCTGACATTGACTTCTACATGACTTTTGACAGATTTTAGCTGGTGTATTTCGGATTTGTTGCAGTTTTGACGCATAATAAATGCTGAAAAAGTTTTGCTTTTTTTCTTTCCACAACTTTTTGAATTTTTTTCCAACATAAAGCCCGGCGAGATTTTCCTATTTTCGGATTTGGAAATTTGGAGCATAATATATCACGAAAAAGTCAAGTTTTTTGCCCCCCACGACTTTGTCAGAATTTTGTCGTCAAAAGGTCAGTTCTGAAAAAGTTGTGGCTTAATAAATCGGCCCCCTTAAGTCTCAAATCCTTATTTTTTATGGATTGGTTTGGAAATATTTATTAACAAAGTACAAAAACAATATTTTTTAATGTAATTTTTAAACCCTGTTGTGATTGTATTTGGGGGCATATTTAATATTTTGCGTGTGTTGCCTGATATGAGCAATGCTTTCAGAATGAAGCATGAATATCACAGTTAAAGAGGTGCACCCAAATCTAATAAAAATTTAATAAAATCAAAGAAATGGCTGGAAAACCAGTGTATATAGCCCCAAGATTTCATGTAGATGGGCAGATTGTGGACATTCCCTAATCTTCTGTACAACACTAAAAAGGATTTGAGATATTCACAAATACTAACCAGGTTAGTAGCATCAGATGGAGCAATCTATCACCAATGGAAAGGAGCTCCAGTTGCAGGCAGCCATATTGGGGCACACGCATGAGCATAATAATTGAGTGCATAAGTGGGATGTAGGATCGATTGGTAGTAATGAGAGAATTTTGTTGCCAAATTTCACCGAGAAAATGACGCCCATAGTTTCCCAAAAAAAAAGTGTTGTCCATAGACTTCAATGCATTTTGAATCATGAATTTTTGGGAAAATGAAAGGGTCAGATTTACCCATCAACTGGTGCTATCCAGTTCCTACATCAGATAATACGCACCATCTTTACTGAGCTCCCATATGTCCCATATGCACCCAACTCCCAAGCTGCAGCAAGGGACACACGGGGGCAAAGATATTTTCTTACTGTATGTACCAAAGAAAGAAGGAAAGCACAAAAAGAGAAAAGTAATAGGTTGTAAATCAAAATACCTTTAATAATATGAAAACCCAGAGGCCAAATCTCACATGAAAGCGATATCAAAAATCCAAAATAAGAACTTGACACAAAGATCCACTGAGGCCAAAGCAAAGGTAAAAAAAAAAAACCTAAATGCCTAATTCACAAAACATTCCCAAACGCCTGACGCATTTCGAGCAAAGAACACGTAATGGGCTAAATGTATAAAACACGTCTAGCTGTTTTGAAAAGTTCTCGCAATAAAATTTAGGTTTCTTACTTTTGGCCTGAGCGGTTCCTTTTCTGTTCTCGATTTAATACCTTTTTTATGACGGCATTCAAAAGGGGCAGTTGGGTGGGATGTGGGGGTAGTTTTAATCTCATATAATAAAAGCTCCTAAATTCTACTACAAAGATATAGCAACCAATACCCACTTATCTTTCAATTTCAATAAAAGCATAGAAACGACTGATTTAAGTTAATTTGTATGCAGAGAAGGGCACTAGAAGGCTGTCCAAGGTAGAAATTATAGTTATTACCTGCTCGGATGGGAAGAGTGCAGCTCGAATGCCACCGTAAAACTTTTATCACACCAGACGTTGGTATATTCAGTATCTGCTGGCTTTTTGCTTTGCTTCTTAACTTCCGCAGTACGGACAGAACACTAAGCCTCGCAAATCCTAAATACTGCCTTGCCTTCCATTACAGCCCAATTGGAGCAGTTTCTAAATCAGTTTTGATGTCTTATTGCACTTGTGCCTGGATTTTAATCTGCAAGTTTATGTAGAATTTTTGTGAAAGTACTTTGTTCTTTATATGCAATGCCTTAAAGTGCAAAGAGTCTTTCTGCCTGTCCCAGTATGAACCCTGAGGGGCTGTATTTCTTGACATTCCAACAAACAAAATATCATTTTTTATTACTTGCCATATACTGATTTTACTTCTGTTCTGAAAAGACTCCATTTAACCATTTTCTTAAATTTTCCTTGTTAAGAGAACCTTTCCCACTTCTTCTGTCGGTGTTACACTCCACATGTGGCACTAACCTGATAGCACTGGGCAAACCTGAGCCACTTCACAGTGGAATTGGGAGAGATTGGGTACTTGGTACTAGCGCAGTGCCTCCACCTAAACTTTCTACATGTTTGTATCCTATTTTCATATGTTCACTGTAGGCCAGTCGCAGAAAAACATACAGAGAGAATAAAATGTGTTCTCTAGTGTATTTTTCAACTTGCCGTTACATATTGTGAAAGCCAACAGCTAAGACACTTTGGGGGTAAGTAAATGCATAAATGACACATGGCAACCAGAATCCTCATCATAATTGAATGATATACTACTAGTAGGTTATGCAAATAGCATTAAGGCAAAGTACACCCATGTACGGTATATGCCTATACAGAAGCTACTCATGGAAAATGGTAGAATTTGCTTCTAAATTTGATTACGTTAGAGTAATTCTCGTCATAAAGCTCACTCTTTAACCCAACATTAAAAAGCAATTAACAATGTACTGTTTATCGATCAATATATTTTTTCCCTTGAAAGTGCCCTTTCATCCCACACGAGAACCAGATCCTCCTCTATGAATTCCTTTTGGCCAACATTACAAATACTAATTTCAAAGGGCTAGGTAGTGATGGGCGAATTTCTTCGCCAGGCGTGAATTTGCGGCGAATTTGCGCGATTCGCCGCCAGGGAATAAATTCGCGAAACGCCCGTGAAAATTCGCGTCAAAAAAACGGCGGCGTCAAAATTTTTTTTTTTTTAGAAAAAACGGACGCCGGTGTCAAAAATGGGCGCCGGCGTAAAAAGACGGGCGCCGGCGTAAAAAACGGGCGCCGGCGCCGTTTCGCGAATTTTTCGCCATTTTGTGAAATTCCCGCGAAATTCGGGAATTTTTCGCCGAAACGGCGCAAATTCGCCCATCACTAGGGCTAGGTCCTTTTTACTCATCAAACAAAGAGCAGTGGCTCAGGAAATGAAGATTCACATGTACATTATGGGGGATATTTATTAAAGTCCAAATACTAAAAACTTGAAAAATTCAAGTTTTATTACTTGAAAATGCAAATTTTTAGTAGAAAAGAAAACGCAAATTTTTAGAGATTTATTATACCCTGAGGCTGCAAAAAAGTCTGAATACAAAAATCCGCCATCTCAGACCTGCTGAGGTTGTATATATGTCAATGGAAGAAGTCCCTATCCTATTTGGAAGTTTCTAAGATCTGCGCTGTGTTTAGACTGAATATCTGACTATTTTGGACTTTTCAGGCAAAAACTCCGAAAATTCGGACTTTTCGGGGTAAAGGCAGAAAAAATCTAGCGAATTTGTACAATTTGGGTTTTCGATACAACCCACATCTGAATGTAATTTATTTATTTGTTTCTGAAGAATGAATCATAACTGGAAGTAACCCTAATATCACTGGGAACTATTTCTATATCTAAAAGGAGAATTTGAGCATAATAGAAATTGCAGTTCAACAAGAGCCACTGTGGAGAGTGGGAGGATTATTATTTAGGAGATATTGCACTGACATATCTGCTGTTGGTGTTTCTTGTGGCTTCCTGGCCTCACACAAGTTTTAACATGGGAAGTAGTTATGTCAATACTAGGGATGAGCAAATTTTTCCCCAGACATTTATTTGCGGTGAAATTCCGCACTTACCATCTGCAAATATTTTTTTTTTTTTAAAATCCTCCATGAAAAATTTTGCCGCAACAGAAAATACACCAAGACAACATTGTCACAGTGAAAAAAAAGTCACTCATTGACTTTAATGCATTTGGACAAAAATGTCACAAAGACAAAAAAGTTGCTGCACGAAAAACGCCCATTAACTTACTTTTTGAGTGAGAAATTTGAGTAAAAAAAACTGATGACTATTGACTTCAATGTGTTTTACAAATTTTTTGGCAAAGCGAAACGGGGCAGATTTGCTCATCGCTACAGACTAGTGATCGGCGAATTTCTCCCGTTTCGTCGAAATTTTTTTTATTTTAGACGCCGGCGACAATTTTGATGGTGGCGACAATTCTGACGCCCAGTAAAGTCAAGAATTGTAGTCGGCATCTAAATTGTCGCTGGCGTCAGAATTGTCACCGGCGTCAAAAATATTTGGATGCTGGCGAATTTTTGCGGCAATATTACGAATTAATTAGCTGGCGTCAAAACGCCCATCACTACTACAGACATCTAGAACGGGTCTACATTTGACTTCCATGTGGGCACATCTGGACTGCTTTGAGTATTTCTTATAATCACCTGACAAATATTTTAACTACAGATAAAAAGCAACAGAGCTGGAGACCAATGAATGTTACTACCATAACAACCAACAATTGTTTACTTTTCTAATAAAGAATGCTCTATGGGGCACCTGGTGGAGAAACTTCATTTATAGATTGACTCAATAAGCTAGCAAACTGCTACTCAAACACAATAGTGTAAATGTTAGAGAAGACAATAGGGGTCATTAACTGATGGCAAGCCTCCAGGACAGAGCCAAAGGACCTGTGTTCCCATCATGAATACTGAGCTGCCTGTTTTTGACAGCACTGTATTCATAAGGGGTAAGACAAAGGAGGCAAGTATGGAAAAATACTTTCCCTCATCTCTATTTGCCGTATGGATAACACAAGATTGCAACTTGTACCTTCAGTAAAGATCTTCCTTTTGACTCATCCTCAAACTGACTCATGCTCAGAAGATCATTATAATACATAGAACTACATTACATGTCTACAAATGTAATTTAGAATACACAAGACATCTTCATAAAAACCCTTGTAAATTGTATTTGTTCTATTTGACTGTCCCACTTTTACAAATTCTAAGGTTCTCACCACTGATAGAGTTACTACGACTATACCTGGAATGGAGGCAGATGAATGGAAGAATCAAAGAGGAAGGAATGATTATTATTGATTATTATTTATTGATTATTATTGATGATTATTGTTTCTGGTTACTCACCACTATAGCGGCCAGGATAGGCACCTGAATGATCCATTTTAAATAACCTGCACTCAGATCCCAGCACCTGAGACAAAAAACAGAAGAAGGATTAGTAATACAGTCTTATTGATATTCCCTGTACTGAACTAATGGTGGAACACTCAGAACTTTCACATCAAACATTGCGTTCCACCACAGATAAAAACAATAAAGCAGTCTGTTCCATTATAAAGTACTTTTAACTTCTCTTATTGATTAGTTCATATATTTGGTTTTACAACAGATGGAGAGAATAGGTGGTATATAGTATGGCTAATAGACTGGTGGGAATAGTTTGCATTTGAGAACAACATAAAATGAGGAAAATTTGAAGTTTACTTGGGCCGGTCAATAGTTTGCAAGTTTAAAGGCAATTAAGAATACCCTGGGTGCTGTACAAAGGAAACCATCAAGTTTATGCTGTATCTGAATTATCTTTTACCACTCCCATAGGTTGTGCAGCTTACAGTTAAGATCACTGGTTCTACTGAAACAATACATGGAGTTCATAGCTAATGACTATTCACCAGAAAACTTCTTGATATAAAAGGATACAAGTCAATAGATGAAATGTATCTTTGGAGAAATCAACTGTAAATCAATGCAAAATTGTTCCCATTGTATGAGCATCTATTAATAAAAGTCCATACTGCACAGTCTTCTGGGACATATGTTACTTTTTGCCTGAAACTATTCTTTGAGCACATTCATGAATCAAAGCCTCAGGGATGAACCAACAAATGGAAGCAATCGGCAATATCAAGTGACAATGATTAGAAATGACTTTTCATGAAGGTTACTGTAGAGTTGTTTTTTAAAGGGGACATGATCAATTTGTGAAAGTCATGTTCATGATCTGGGCAATGATAACTCATTTATGGGGCCTGATTTTAATCTGGAATACAAACAAACCAGCATGGAAATGTGGATTCTGCTCTCAAGATTTGGGGGAAATTTTCAGAGGTAGTGAAAAAGCTCATTTTAAAAGGCACTTGGAGACTGCTGGAATGGCCTAACTCTTCCATGAAGAAAGGAAACTCAAGCCAACACCAGTATTTATTGCCACTCTTTTGGGGCCCTGGAATTATTTGTGGGAGGGCTGAGAGAAAACCACCTCACTTCAAAAACTGGGCCAGACTCACAAGGTCTAGACAAGGATGAGGAAAGACCTAGTCAAGGGCAGACCAAAAGGTAAGGTAAGGTTATGATCAATAAAACAAGGGTGGGCATTGAGGGAACAGTAGTCAACTTGGGCAAGGGTACCATAGACAAAATGGCAATTTAAACCCAAAAGGAGAATGGGCACCAAGAAATTATGCATTGGTGTCAAAAAGCTCATCATATCATGACATGGAAGGCATGATGTCATGATGTGTACTGTTGTGTTATTACACAGCACACATGAGGGGCTCAGAGGCAACTGAGATTGGGCTGGTCTTCTGATATATTTAAACAAATTCCTTCTCCTTTCAAAGGTGGATAATGCAATGGCAAACTCGCATTTGGGACTTTTTCTGTGCTTAAATGCATTTAAAATATAAACAGCCCAAAAACATCCAGACACAGTGCAAGGGCATATATAGATTGTACATTGCATTCGTAATATATTTTATATGCATTCTCTTTGATAGGCATCAATAATTTCCTTCACTATTGCGGTGGTTATCATATTATTGTACTTTGCTGGCCACTCTATGAATATATGAGAATTATGATCAAAGTTAAGGATCTTACTTGGACCCTTTATCTCCTACCAAAGCAATTTTATTAAAATAGTGATAAATATTCTCTCTTTATAGAAGCCTTCCTTTCTTCCTTTTGGGTCAATTGATGTATTATATGAACTCTTGTAAAGGGTAAAATGAAGTATAAGGGCTCCCCCGACCCTTGTGTTCCAGCACAACATGGAATATAAAATAATTTGGTGAAATAAACACATTATACTCACTCTGTATCTGCCACTGTTGCCCGCTCCCGTGCCCAAATCAAAACAAAGATGGCAGGTACACCTAAAAGACAAGGATAGGCATGATAAGCACACATTTTGTTCATGCTGACAGCCTGGAGAGTCCTTCCCTAGTGTTTATTGTGTAGGGTTTAATATTTAATGTCACTAAGTGAGAAAGTACAATTAGTCGCCATCAGGACACACATTGATTAACGCTCTACTACTAGGATAATTAGAGCATGACATATGTGGAACAGTACTGATTACAAAATGGAATCAATTTAAATCTGTTTGGTTATGCAAATTAGTCAGATCTGTGAAATGCAAAGTGAATATCTCCAAATGAATCAAAATCAATTCACAATTCAAAAACAATTTATTTAAAATTCTGTAACAAATACAATTTGTACTTGTAAAGCCATAAATATATTTATATACTGAAATCTGAGTATTTTAAAAAACCTAATTTATAAGGACATTAGAAGTGACCTTAGAATGCCATTGCTTTTATATGGTCATAACTTGGCGCCATCTAATATCCAAGGGGGGCACATTATCTTCATCTTCTGTCACTTTGGGCCATTGAAAGAGATGAACCTATAAACTTTGACCAAAGAGTATATTCACAGAATCTATGAATGTGTTATTTTGCACATTTGTATATATTAACACAGGTGGAAATTGGTACAATCCACAGAGCAACCCCCATCCCTAAGATCAAATATAATGCAAATTTAAGACTTGTTCAACATAACCATTCCCTAACCTTAAATGAAAAATTACATTTTTGTTATAAATCAAGAAAAAATTGTATTACAGTATTTCAAGGCCACAGTCGCATAGAAAATGTTTCAGGACTACATTTAACCACTCCAACGCATTCCTTCTCAAATATATCACTGCGTTAACTTATTGTTATTGAATCTAAAGTTCTTTTTCCAATGTCGTCTGAAAAACAACTTTGGGTCCAGGGCCAAGAACAGATATTTCATGTTAACCCTTGTGCATTGAATGCAGCAAATCTGAAGTTCATCTGAAATTGAACTCAACTCAACTGAAATCTCTACTCAACCTGATTAGACTCTGTATTGACTAGTTCTTTATTGATGAAGACTTTTCTGTGTTGCCTTCATGTTGTGTCCTCTCTATGCTCCATCCTTTTTCCCTGCCTCTCCTGCTCCTGATATTGCACACAGGAACGGCAGAGTGGCTGGGGAAAAAAATTTGAGCAGTTGATCCTGAAGCTTCTCATGTAATCATCAATGAGTCAGTTAGAAGTTGGTTATGCCCATCATGATAGTGGTTAGGCTGATGCATTGGACTTGCTGAGTAAGCCCCCAAATGACAGGAGAAACTTTTCAAGATTAATCAGCAAGTCCAGGGTTTAAAGAAAGTGAACACGGCATCTATTTGTTGTTATGACTTTGATAAATTCAAGACATATTTCAGAATGACCTCTTTGACCCTTCGAGAAATGAATATAAAGCTCTGAAATCATTTTATAAACAGTCAAGTCAGAAAAGAAACTTTCCCCTCGCCACCTATTATAAAGCAGTCCAAGAAGAGAACACCAGCCTAATTCCCGTAAGCAATAGAGATTGAACATACATTGGTTATTTTGGGCACAGAAAGCACAACAGACCTGGAACATATTCAAGCAAGCCATCTGCTGCCCAGTTCCATTATTAATAAATACAAAGAAATCAGCTTAAGGAAAACAAATCCACACTAATTACTGTATGATTCCATCATATGATGCAGCACAGTCCTACACTGTTTAATACTGCTATCATGGAGTGTTGGGGTCCTAGGTTTGATCTCAGCCAGGGCATTAACTGCAAACAGTCTGTATGTTTTTCCCAAATTGTGTGGGTTCCTCTGAGTATTCCAATTTCCTTCCAAAAACACACAGGCAGGTTAATTGTCTTTTGATCAAATTGACTCTAGTCTGTAGAGACCTTGTAGAGATCTTGTTTGAATGATGTATCATATCTGTAAAGTGCTTTAGAATGTGTTAGCCCTATTTATATAGTGAATAAAGTACCCCTTCTTGTAAAATATAAGGATATTATAAGTTACCGAGGAGTTTCATGACCATGTTTTTATACAGGTCATGGAACTCCAAGGTAACTTCTAATATCCTCATATTTTACAACTGGGGGTACTTTATTTATTATAATACACAAATTTCATTGAGTCATGTGACAGAAATGACATCAGAACTCACCGTTTATAACTGATGACATCAGAACTCACCGTTTATAAGGCTATAATTTACAAGATATTCATGGCTTTTGTGTATTATATATAAATAATAATATTCTGGAGTCTGATGAAATGATTTACATCTTACTAAGAAAGCAATGTGCTGTTACTCCTCCGAGGGTCCTTCAATAAATCTTATCCATCCAGAGCACAATCTCTACTCACTGCTTGGGAATATGCACCCAATATCACAACCATGTTTCAGCAATGAGGCACAATTGGGAGTCTTCTGAAGGATCAGGAAAAGCAAATAAACACAGGCTTTGCCATCTATAGGACCTTTGCTGGGTAATGTAACAAACATCCAAAGTTTGCTTAGATCTAGTTACCCATAACAATGGATTCCATAGTTGTTTTCAAACATCAGCAAATGCTACCTACTGGAAGCTCACATTTTATTCCATTAACCCAACTGGGACATTTGATGGCAGAAGGTAGACACCATTCCACCTACCGTATGTGGATCATTTCAGGGTTCCAGACTCCTCTAGATGTTGGAGTTGATTGTGACTCATATAGCATCCACATTGTATGCGCTGTGCAAGTCTGAGATACACACACAGTGTGTACAATGCAGGCTCTATAAAGCCATGTGTTTCATTTGGGGTCCAAGATCCAGGCTTCGAAACTCAAGCGAGAATCAACTTTAAGAAGCTAGAGACAGTCAAATTCAGCGTTTGTAGAGTGCAATGTTGCAGTTGTAGAACATACAATAAAAGTTTTCATATTTTATACAGAAGGTGTAAAGGTCCATTTATGAGTAATGTTGTAATACTCATGCAAAACTTGTTGATATCTGAGCTCAGTTGTTACCTAACAAAGCAGACATTACCAATAGGTGTTATTATTAATTAGGCCATAATTTATACCCAAATATACAGTCTTAAATGAAGAGGCACTGACCTCCACACCATGCTAAACTTTAGTGTGGCATGGACTTTTTTTGTCCTTCAGTTTTGATGGACAGGAGGCATTGGTATCCAAACACAGAAAAGTCTCCTGTCTGTTACTGCACAGCCACAACAAAAGGCAAAGCAAAGAAAAGGCTGGGCCTTCCTCAACACTTAAGACGTAAAGGCAGCTCCTAAAAGAAAAAATATTGGGTTTTATAGAAAATGCTTGAGACCAGTGTGCATGCCAGCTTCACTGATGATGCGTGATGGACTAATTGCTCCATAAACATGGTTGCTTCTGCTACTGTAGCATGGAGTATTATCAACCAAGGCTATGGTCTATTACCAAAGCTCTCACCCCCCTGGATTTTCTGGTGGAGTAAACCTGGATATCATTGAGATATGCAGTACAAGGGTGCAATGTGAACATTCAAGGGGCTTGACCCACTTATGTAATATCAATCTCCCCAATGTTAGGGATACTGTAAAGTTGGATCCCCATCCTTTTTTACCTGTGACCCACATTCATATGTAAAAAAAGTTGGATAGCAACACAAGCATGAAAATAAGGACTGTGAGTGACTATTGGTAGCCCCTATGTGGACTGGCAACCAACAGGAGGTTCTGTTTAGCAGTACATCTGGTTTTTATACAACCAAAACTTGCCTCCAAGCCTGGAATTAAAAAATAAGCTCCTGCTTTGAGGCCACTGGGAGCTTCATCCAAGGGGCTTGTAAGCAACATGTTGCTTGCGAGCCTCTGGTTGGGGCTCAAGGTGATACAGTATATAAACTCTGCACATATATAATCTTTTCTCTAGCTTAGAAAGGGGGTGCCGATGTAGTTCTACAATGTGGCACAGTGTTCCCATGGCTTTTTCAACCAGAGACTGTATTTGATGTTATTGGTTCATGACCTGTCAAAAAAGGCCTAATGGTGCTTTGTGTTCATAACCAATGTCCTCCCCTGATGATTTCTTTTTTTGGCCTACTGTAATAACAGCTATTTCAGTTACAGATGATGGAAATTTAGCTTATTATTTAGGCCCATTTTAACAAACTACAACTGAAATGTCCCTTACAAGTCACAATACATCAAGCAGGCTACCGTCATACACCAGTTACTCCTTGTAGTTAACAATCCAAAGAAAATTCACACCAATGTAACAGTTAGTTGGGCTCTGTTGGGTTTTGGATAGATTAGTGTAACCTAAATAGGGATGTAGCGAACCGCCGATAATGTGTTCGCGAACGCCGTTCGCGAACACCGGCAAAAAATGCGAACAGTTCGCGAACAGTTCGCGAACTTAGAACATCCGAAAATCGTTCGATTCGAACGATCGAAGGATTTTAATCGTTCGATTTTAGCGATCGAATGGTCGAATGGTCGAACGATTTTGACGCGAACGCCTATTGGCGAACGACGCGCGACGTTCGCGAACTTGCGGCGGACGCGAACAGCCGATGTTCGCGCGAACAAGATCGCCGCAGAACAGTCCGCGACATCCCTAAACCTAAAACAAAATGTACTTGGTGCCAAGAGGTAACGCTAAATATTATTGAGCCAAATATTTGAAATATTTGGCCTTATTTTATTTTTTTTCTTGGAACTCTGATTAAAATATTCTATATTCTAAATACCAACTTTTGCAATGTTAACTTGGCATTTGAAGATTATTTTTTTCCTCTTTTTTATGTTCCAGACAATGAATAAGTGATGGGTAACCATGTCATTGTATTACTGCATAATTGGGCCAGATATTTTCCTTGACAATAAAGCAGCTCTGCAAAGCTTGTATTCATTTGAACAGTGATCATCGTCAGATTGAAAAGTATAAGATGAGCTGATGAATTTTTCATTCCTTTTCATTGCAAGAAATATAACTTAATGTTTCCCAATTACATCTTATCATACAATGCAGATCTGGTGGGACACATTTCTGCACTTGAAACCTCAAAAAAAATGGGTCTCCAAAAGATTTTCAATGAGAAAATCAAAAGTTTTTGCTTTTATAACCTTTTCGGTGCCTCTTGGATGATGTTAGATAAATTGATTTAATTCCTCCATCTATTTGGCCCTGTATTCTTATGTTAAAGGTAAATGTTCTTCAAGCACACTCAGCGGGTTCCTTTCCAAGCACTCTGAGTGACTTCTCAGGCTCAATGTCTTTATGCATTCCTGTGTGAACATAGAGGGGGTTATTTATTAAAGTCTGAATGGCAAAAACTCCAAAAATTTGAGGGTTTTTTAGAGGAAAAAAACTCACGTTTTTTGAGATTTATTGGGGCAAATTCACTAACATTCGTAGTTTCGCCAGGCGCAACTTCGCCGCGCTTCGCCGCACTTCGCCAGGCGTAGTTTTGCCAGCACTCCGCAAATTCACTAAAATCCGAAGTTGCGCTCAGGGGTAGCGTAAGATTGCGAAGTTGCGCTAGCGTTGATTCGCTAAGTGAAGCAAAGTTACACTAGCGAAGGCTAATTTGCATACGGCGCCAAATTCATATTTCAATGGAGGAATACGTAGAATCACTACAAATGGCTAGAAAACCTTCAAAACATCAAATAAAAAATTTCTTTTGCCCTACACATGTGCCCACTGTCTAGGTAAGTTGCCATGAGTAAGGAAATGTTGGGGGGAAGGAGGGGAGCACCAAAAAATTTTTCGATCTTTTTCAGCCTATCAGCCATAATGTAGAAAACACTCCAGCGTTTTTTGGGACTTAGAAAAAATTTTGACTTTTTTTGAAGCAATCCCTATCTAGTCTATTGCGCTTCGTCTGGTCTGAGGTGGCGAAGGAAGTCTAGCGTAAAAGGTAGCGTTCAGTACACTGCGTGCGTTAGTGAATTTGCGTAGTTACGTCGCTAGCGAAACTTCGCCAGGCGTAAGGGTGCGAAGTAACACTAGCGAAACTACGCCAGCGTTCGTTAGTGAATTTGCGCAGTAACGAAAATGCCAAACACTAGCGAATTAACGCTAGCGTTCGGCGCTTCGGCGCTTAGTGAATTTGCCCCTTTATATCCCGAGGCTCCAAAAAGTCAGAATCCAAAAATCCACCATCTCAAACCTGCCAAGGTTGTTCAGTCAATGGGACAGGTGTCTATCCTATTTGGAGGTTTGTGTGGCCTGCACTGGAATTAGCCCGAAAATCCAACTATTTGGGGCTTTTTGGGCAAAAATTTGAGAAATTCTGACTTTTCAGGAAAAAGACATTAAAAATCAAGCAATTCAAGTAAAACCCTCCGAAAAAAATGTACAATTTGGGGGTTCGCTTGAATCGTGGATTCTAGTTTGGTTGGACTTTTCTATTTTAAAAATTCGGATTTTGATAAATAACCCCCAGAGTGTCCAGAATTTCTCCTAAAATTAAAATGTTTGGCTTCTTAACCTTTATCTTCTTAATATGTACATGCCTATATCTATCTGTACAAAATTCCCCAAGAAATGACCAGCCATAACAAAGTGTATTTGAATATACTTCCTCCGCTGTATGACAACTAATAGAAAACTACTGGGATACGTTCAAGTTGAAGATAAAAATTAAACTGTCTCCGTGCTTCGCTTTATTACATTTAGATAATATAACGTTTTCTTCAGTTCCTAAAACAAATTTTATCTCTCATGAACGTAAATTATTCACTGTTTTTTTCCTAGCTGCTTCTAGGAAAGCTTTATTTAATTCCTGGTTACAAAAAGAACCACCCCAAAAATAGTCTTTGTTAGTCTTCTTACATGGTATTTAGTTTTAATAATATTATGCCATTGTATCGCATATAACATATTCTCTTCATCTGCATATTATTTGCTGTCATACTGATTTCATTTGTTTAATATGAAAATCAAATAAAATATTTTCAAAATAAAATAAAAATCAAGTAAATTGGGATAAGTTCATCTCTAGATAAGCAAAAAGAAAAAGATGGTAAAGGCAAAAGTGCCATTGTATAATTCGGCTGTCACACATGACTGGGAATTTCTGAAATGCCATGCTTGATGCACATTGTTAAATTTCAAGGAATCTGCAGACAATTTTACCCAATTATTTTGGTGTGTTGTATTTGGTGTTTGTTATCCCCAACCATAAAACATTGGCATTTGGCCAAGTTTACAACTGCTGATTTCATTTCAGTAAAACTGGAGTGTGAGGCAATGGACTGGGGATGTAAAAATGGTTTATAAAAAAAAGTATTATTGCATAATTTCTGCCAAAGTGGAGCTTTTATAAATTGGCAAAATTGCAGAAATCAGCAAACTTTGAATAACTCTAAAAGGAGTTACTTTGAATTGGCTTTCTGAACTGACAGTTTGAACTGAATGACTCATCTTGTTAGCCCTGAAGTATTGCAAACAGTGGCTCCAGTGTAGTGATGAGCAAATTGTTTCTCCAAGTTTTGCCGCAATGATGCCTATAGCCTCCAATGGGTGAAAAAAAATATTGTGCATCAAAAAAGATAGCCTTTAATCCAGGGGTCCTCAAACTACGGCCCGCGGGCCGGATACGGCCCTCCAATGTCATTTACCCGGCCCCCGTCCACGCTGGCAATTGCCCCATATTTTTTTTAAAAAAAAAAATATAGAAAGCTCGATCTGGCCTGCCGCTCAGGGCCGGAACTAGGGGTAGGCAGAGTAGGCGCCCGCCTAGGGCGCAGTCATAGGGGGGCGCAATATACAAAAGGAAATTTTTTTTTTATTTTTATTTTTCTTTAAATTTTAAACTTTGTGCGGCTGCCCCAGGCCCCCTGCAGAGTTCCGCTCTGCTTCCGACTTCCGAGACCCAGCCAGGCAGTCTCTACTTGTCCTGCTGGCTGGATCCGTCTAGACTAGGCAGCAGGGCAGCAGCAAACCGGCCCAGCGACTTGCGCATCCATCCAATGATGCGTCGGCATAAAGAGAGGCGCGCCGGCGTGCGCGGTGACGTCAGCAGGGACCTGTGCGCCTGTGTAGTGTGGCCTGGGCCCTGGCGCGTCGTATGGGTGCGGCCGGCGTTCTTGCATGAGGCGCCTCTGACTCGTCTGACAACAAGTCTCCTCCTCCTGGCGCCTGAAAAACTGTGGGTGGCTGCCTGTGCCTGGTGAGTGGCGACTGAACTGCTGCTGATATTGGACACACAACAACAAGTACAGACTTGGGGGGGGCTGGGGGGTGGAAATGCATTTTTTTTGTCACAACAGGTACAGACTTGGGGGGGGGCTGGGGGCAATGAATTTTTTTGGCACAACAGGTACAGATTTGGGGGGGCTGGGGGGGAATTGAATTTTTTTGGCGCAACAGGTACAGATTTGGGGGGGCAATGAATTTTTTTGGCGCAACAGCTACAGATTTGGGGGGGCAATGAATTTTTTTGGCACAACAGGTACAGATTTGGGGGGGCTGGGGCAATGAATTTTTTTGGCACAACAGGTACAGATTTGGGGGGGGCTGGGGGCAATGAATTTTTTTGGCACAACAGGTGCAGATTTGGGGGGGGGAATATTTTGGGTGCTGCTGGCTGGCACAGGTACAGATTGGGGGCAATATTTTGGGTGCTGCTGGCTGGCACATGTACAGATTGTACATTTTTTAAATAGTGTATTGTTTCTTCATGATTTTTTTTGCACTACCTGTACTACAAATAAGATATATATGCAGTGTGCATGGGAATTTGTTAATTTTTTTTTTTAAACTATAGTCCGGCCCCCCAACAGTCTGAGGAACCGTGAACTGGCCCTCTGCTTAAAAAGTTTGAGGACCCCTGCTTTAATCCATTTCGGTAAGTTTTTGTTGTTTCGAGAATTTGGGTCAGATTCACCCATCACTACTACAAAGATTCTATTGTGGTCCTACTGGTCGTGACATGGGTTACAAAAGGGTCCAAATGAAAGTTATCTCACTACATATTAGAAAAGCCCCAGGTGCACCACCCTGAGCCTTCAGCTAGGGGAGCAGATCCAACCTTATTGTAGTTGAGCAGCACTGAAAAGACAGAATTTACCAACAGACATGTAAAACAAGTTGAAAGCCTTACATGTTTCATGTGTTCAGCAGCTCTTTATTATAGGCCTATAATTAAGTGCTGTTGAACACAAAATGCGTAAGGCTGACTTGATTGCACAGAATAAACATCAGCTTGTTTTTACATGCCTGTTGGGTAGTGATGGGCAAATTGGCGCAGTTTCGCTTCGCCGAAAAATTTGCGAATTTTGCTCGAAATTCGCGAAACTGCGATGGTGCCGGCGTCTCGTTTTTGATGCTGGCGCCCGTTTTTGACGCCGGCGCCTGTTTTTTTGATGCCGGCGCCCATTTTTTTGACGCCGGCACCCGTTTTTGACGCCGGCTAAAAAAAATTTTGACGCCGGCGAATTTTTCGGGCGAATTTTCGCAAATTTATTCGCTGGCGGTGAATTGCACAAATTTGCCGCAAATTCGCACCTGCCGAATAAATTTGCCCATCACTACTGTTGGGCAGTGCCCACTCAACTACAATATGGATGGGTCTATGCAGGTTGGGAAGGCATTTATTTTGACCCCACAGAAACCAGTAAGCTGCGGACAATATCAGCCCGTGTTTGGGCAGCTTTATATGAATGTTTATATTCCTTCATTTCTGCTTTGCACTGATGTTCTATCAATGAAAAAAATAAAAACAAACACAACACTACAAACATGTTCAGCTCAAAGCTGAGAGGAGCAGCATCACAAAGAACAAGCTGTACACAACTATACTCATATTCCAGGACTTTTTATTTGCCATTATACATTAGAATTGATGAGATGAGCCCTGTTAAATATCATTGTGTATCTGTTCCTTGGCTTAATGAACTATGACTAACGAGCAAACAATGGCAATTAGGGCAACAAGCATGTGTATAAATAGACTGTGGTCTGGTGCAAGCGGCCATCATAATAGGAAATGTTTGAAAACACTTTTGCTTGAGACCAGAACGGCTGCTTAATGTTATTGACGTGATCTCTTGCTGGAAATATATTTCTTTCTGTATTGTTAAGAGCAATTTCATCGTAAAAAAAAAGAAACTTTTAGTTGAATAACAAAATAACAAAGTTCATGTGGTCTGAGAAGATCAGTGTCTACCTCTTTCTTAAAGCTGGTTATAATATAACGTTTCCTTTAACTAGAATATACAGGTATGGGATCCGTTATCCAGAAACCTATTATCCAGAATGTTCTAAATTAGGGAAATTCCGTCTCCCATAGACTCCATTTTATCCAATTAATCCAAATGTTTAAAAATTATTTCCTTTTTCTGTGTAATAATAAAACAGTCACTTGTACTTGATCCCAACTAAGATATAATTAATCCTTATTGGAAGCAAATCCAGCCTATTGGGCTTATTTAATATTTGCTTGATTTTCTACTAGACTTAAGGTATGATGAAATTATGGAAAGATCCATCATCTGGAAAACCCCAGGTCCTGAGTATTCTAGATAACAGGTCCCATACCTGTATATATATAAAAAAAGAAATCTCACCCCAGCCAAACAACGTGAAGCCCCAGAGATATTTCTTGTCTGAGATAAAAGCCATGAAAATGAGACTGTGCAGGTAAAGTCCCTCCACCAGGATCCAGTAGTAGTTGGTTGCGAGGAAGTAGAGGAAAAATGTGACGGCCACTTTGCACCCCACCTAATGGAGAAGAAAGGATTTGTTAGTGTTACCTGCACATTTATTTCTTCTACAGTAGGTCTGCTCTTTGTAAACATAAGTGGATTCAAGGACACAATCATGCATTCCCTTGATTCATTTGATTGGTTTTCAAGGATTAGCTTTCTTGTTACTACAGATGGAGCTTTCTGCTGTTTCTTGAGATATCCCAGATTTTCCCAGTAGGATTTCTAGGGTTAATTCCTATTGAGATGATTGCAGATCATGTGAATTTTATTGGAGTACTTATTGCAACACATCTCATTTTTAAGTCATTTTATCAAATTAACCTATAGGAATAGAGCTTTAACATGGAATATCCTAAAACATCACTCGGAATAATCGCTGCTCCATCTGTAGACACGTGGCTTTATATTGGTCTGCAGTAAAACCCTGTCATTTACCATATCTTCCAAAGTGTCCACATATAGAAAGCAACTATGAACTTGGTCATGTCTGATGCAACATTTTGGGGTATTTTCCAAATAAAGCTTTGTTATGTTTTTTTAAGAGATACTGTCATGGGAAAACGTGTTTTTTTCAAAACGCACCAGTTAATTGTGCTGCTCCAGCAGACTTCTGCACTGAAATCCATTTTTCAAAAGAGCAAACAGATTTTCTTATATTTAATATTGAAATCTGACATTGGGCTAGACATATTGTCAGTTTCCCAGGTGCTCCCAGTCATGTGACTTGTGCTCTGATAAACTTCAGTCACTCTTTACTGCTGTACTGCAAGTTGGAGTGATATCATCCCCCACCCATCAGCTCATAAGCAGAACAATGGTAAGTTAACCAGATAACAGCTGCCTGGTAGATCTAAGAACAGCACTCAGTAGTAAAATCCAGGTCCCACTGAGACACATTCAGTTAAATTGAGTAGGACAAACAACAGCCTGTCAGAAAGCAGTTCTATCCTAAAGTGCTGGCTCTTTCTGAAAGCAGATGAAAAAGAACCACCTACACATCAGTATTACAACAGAAAAAATTCACTTGTTGGGTTAGGAATTGTATTTTACATGGTAGAGTAAATTTAACTCCCATTTAATTGTAAGCTCTACGAAGAAGGACCTCCATCCTTTTGTCTCCTTGATAATAGGCACTTAATATGTATTGTAACTATACTTTATAATTATGTGAATTGTATTTTTGGACTTTTGGACTTATTTGTACATACTGTAATAACCCCCATTTATTGTTCTGCTTTGCCCTCAAGGAGCGCTATACAAATAAAAATATACATACATACATACACCATAAAAATCATGATAAGATCCCTTTCGTTTTACCTTGTGGGTTGCGTTAAATGGACAACATGTGTAAGTAGATGCATTCAGCGGAGCACATATTATCAATATATCTGCTTTTTTATATACTCTTCAATTGGTTTCTCTCTAAATCAAGAATGTGCGCCCGTTAAACAAGAGCCCAAGGGGAAATTAATGATCGTAACTCACAAATTGCATCTTGTCGGCTGGAGGGACATCTGTAATAGATCTTAAATCTTCTTCCGATATTAGCTCCATTTCTTCCAGAGCGGAACCCGAGTACAGGACCGCGTCCTTCACAAAGATACTGACAGCTCTCAGCATGAAAGACACAAAGAGGTGCATGTGGATGTAGTTCCGTGTGCAGTGAAGTCGCCTGATTGGACAAAAAGAGAGAAATTTAACAATACAGCCTTTAAGGTCCCATCATTGTCATATTTGAAAGCCATGACTTTGTCTCAGATGATAAACCCAAGTGCTGAAATTCATTTATCTACATATTATTGACCAATTAGACCAGTTGCAACTGTTGGGTTTCCCCAGACGTTTAGAAGTTTAAAGGAATAGTAACACCAAAAAATTAAAGTGTTTTGAAATATGTTTGAAAAAGTACTGTTTCCTTGAACTGGTACAATTAGGGGCACATTTAATATGCATATGCAAATTAGGGTTCGGATTCGGTTCGGCCGTGCTAGAAGAATTCGTCCAAATCCGAATCCTGCTGAAAAAAGGCCGAATCCTGGCGGAATCCCAAACCGAATCCTGGATTCGGTGCATCCCTAACAATAACAATTAAAAAAAAAATGAAAACGTTTTAATTTGAGGCAGATTTAACCATTTTCAAATTCAAGTTTTTTCAGAGCTCAGTCTCAGAAAAAAAATAGATTTCTGCAATGACTTTTTTTTTAATGATTACAAAAAAAAGAACAGCTTATTTGCGTTAGGCTGTCGGGGGGAGGGGGAGCGTGGAAATTACTCAAAAATAAAATAGCATGAATGTTGAAAAAACGCCTATCATTGACTTCAATAGAAGTATCTCAGATTTAAGTGGCACATTTTTCCACTGAAACTTATGACATTTCTTTTATTGAAAAAAAAAAAGTCAAAATTTGAGTTTAGAATCCCTAATCTGGAAAAGGATAAGGACGAAATTTTTTCACTGCAGCAAAAAAAATGATGAGCACTCACCAACAATACTTGAAGAACAAAAAACAGGTGTCAGTGCAAAGTTGTTTCCACTTCAACTGGTTTGTATAACGGTAATTAGAGTCACAGCATCATCCACGAATCCAATTAAAAAGTCTTTATTGGCATCATGGCTCAGATCTCAGACAACAAACGACGTTTCAGGTCCAAACACATCTTTTTTGTTCAAGTTACGGATCTAAACTTTATACTAATGATGGGCGAATCTGTCCCGTTTAGCTTCACCGGAAAATTTGAAAAAATTTGCGAAAAATAATTGAAGTCAATTGCCGTCAAAATTATTTTGACGCAAGCGACAATTTTTATACGTGCGACTATTTTCTGGAAATATTTGTGTAAGAGAATTGAAGTCAATGCCCGTCAAAATTATTTTGACGAAAGCGACACTTTTTATACGTGCAACTATTTTGTCCAACTGCATTAAAGTCAATAAGCGTCAAAATTATATTGACACAAGACAATTTTATATGTGCGTCAATTTTTTGTTGCGGCGGATTGTTCGCCATCGAATTTTTGCCGCAGTTTGACTAATTTATTCACGGGTGTTCAAACATGGAAATTCGCCTCTAATCCATGCGTGGCAAATTTATCCGCCCATCACTATTTATTCTTTATACATGCGATTTTATACTATCATGTACATCGCCACCTATAGACATATTCCTCAATCACAAAAAACTATTCAAACAAGAACATTTAAAACAAAAAAGGCTACAATTACAGATACAATGTTTTATGTCCACTGATGATTAAGAGGAATGGAGGTCTTGTTACTGATCTTTTTGTAAAGCCAACGGAGAAGAATACACTTCTTCATTTTGATTCTTTCCATCCAATCCAGACCAGGAAATCAGGACCTAAAGTCCCAATTTATCCAAGTCAAATGGATTGTGTCAGATGAGATGTATTAACAGAACAATTAAATGAGATGGAAACAACATTTTTACAAAGGGGATATCCAGTAGCCCTCTGAAGACAACAATGGGAGGATATTGAGGACTTGGTGCTAAAATTATATGGAAGCACTGGGGACTCTTAAAGGAAGGGTTTCAAGAAGTAGAGCCCTTTCAAAATGTTCCTCTTATGTCTTATAAATGAAATAAAACCATTGGATCCTTATTGGTAAAAAAAACGGTGTTTGGCGAAACTGCTGCAAAAATTTGCCAGCAAAAAATTTGGGGCGACACAAAAATTGTTACAAGTCAAAAATGTTGAGCGCATAAAAATTGACATGCGTCAAAATTATTCGGATGCCCGTTGACTTTAATACATTTGGACAAAATTGTTGTGCGTCAAAATTATTTTGATAACTTTGACGTCAATGCGTTTCGCAAATTTTTCACGATTTTAAGAATTGTTTCCCTGTTTCACAAATTTTTCAGCGAAGTGAAGCAGGACAGATTCGTCCATCACTAATCAGGCGGTATCTTTTCATTTTGCCAAGCAAGGTCATGAGGTTCAACAACTGAAATGCCAAATCATAGTGTACCTAAATTCCACCATGGTGGAGACTGAGCTAAAACAATAATTAAAAGAAGAGGCATTATGTTGAAACTTTAGAACCCCATGGCCTTAATCGGGAATATGACTTTCACCCTATATCCTGGTAGTTGATTTTTAATTTTACAAATACTGTGTTTTGATATCAAAGACCAAGGGGTTTATTAACTAAACTCCGAATGCAAAAATCACAAAAAAATCGTGATTTTTTTGTTATATAATCAAATTTTTAAATTTGTTTTTTTTTTTTTTTAATTTATTAAACGCTGAGGATGGAAAAGTCTAAAAATCCGGCATCTCAGACCTGTCGAGGTTGCATATAAGTCAATGGGAGAAGTCCGAATGTTTTTTTTTTGATGTGCGCTAGGTTTCGTGCAATACCTCAAAGTTTTCAGAGTTTTTGGGTGAAAGTTCTGAAAAAAATCTTGAAAATCGTATTGTTACCTGCAAAGCAAATTTTCAGGAAAACATAATAATAATAATAAATAAGCATAATTTGATCGGGGTTTGTAGCAGAAAGTATTGAGATAAATTCGGACTTTGATAAATATCCCCCTAAATCTGGATGAATGTAACAAGTTAAAAATATAAGGATACTTTGTTAGCATTGTACCTGTAATTGTAGCCTTTTTTTGTTTTTATTCTTCTGGTTTGAATTGCTTTTTGGGATTGCGGAATATGTCTATAGGTGTTGCTGTCAATAATAGTATAAAGTTGCAAGACCAAGTTTAGCTCAGCAATTGTAAAAAATGTTGAGTTTGGGTCTGAAACGTTTGTTGTCTGAGATCTGAGCCAATCTGATACCAATAAAGGCATACACATTGTTTCACTTAAATTTTCTCAAAAAACAATCTTGAAGTTCTAGACTAGAACTTAAATACATCTACTCCATATGTATATTAAAATTGCATTGAATTCAGTATACGCCTAAAAACACCTTAGCGTCAGTAGCCGGTTACCCCAACACTAAAAACAAAAGCACGGCCCATGCAGTAGAACTTGTGTTGATAATGCTTTCTGTCTTGTCTTTTGATTTAAAAAAAAGGCAGATTTTCCAATTGGAAACTATTTTGTTTCCCTGAACCTCCCCACTTCCCATTATAAACAGAGCTCCTTATCTGACTTTGGGCAAAAAACCCCTTCCCCTTCCTAAGCTACAGCTCATTATTAGAGGGCTTCTCTTTGGACTAGTAAATATCAACTAGCTTATCAGATAATCCTCTGCTCGTCAGAACCAGGAAGTGACAGGAAATGCTAAATAGAAACTGGTTCCAACAGATATTTCTTCAATAAAATAGGAAAAAATATGTTCAGCACAAGACCTATTCATTCAGCACAAGCCCTATCCATTGTGTTTATGCTAAAAAGGGGGTGTATACTGTCACTTTAACCTGGGGGGGGAGATAAAAGTAGGTGTTTAACACTGTTGGGGCATAAGGAGGGCTCAATGCACAGAAAATGAAACAAGACAGAAGCAACATAATTGTTAAAAATCATGATAATCATAAAGATGTTATGAAATAAGATATTCAACATTCACATTCCTACCTGAAATAGCCCAGAATTAGAACAGCCACTGTTAGGGATCCAAGGGAGATGGAATAACCAACGGTGTATATCAAATAAAGGCGATGAAATACCTCCTGTGTATAAAGGAAAGAGCAGATGGTCATGATGGTGAGCTTCTGAATTCCTCCTCACCAATATACAGAGGGTATCTCTCAACTCAACAGAGACACACCAGTTGCCATAGACATATCAACTACCCCATTAACCCATACAATGTACTAATCAACAAAAAAAGTGATACTTTTCACAACTACCTATCTAGGGTTGACACATTGCTTCAAATAAAAGTTCCATATTGTGGGCACCATGCCTTTAGGATTGTTCAGCAACCAACATGGATTTATGCTTGTGTTGTTAACATCAACGAATATGATGTCACATGATTGAATGACATCATTTTTTTAGGTGATCGGTTCCAATTGTCTCTTCTCACAGTGAGTAGAAAGATTGAACCGGAACTCCTGCAGTTGAGGGAACATATGACAGACAGTATATGACATCAAGGGGGTTATTGTCACGATTGGCACCCTAAATCCAGAACCAGTGCTAGGCTCCCTGGTCTCGGCTCTTGCTTCTGCCTTTAACATCTACCTTTCACCTCAGGAGGAGCCCTCAGCTAATTGGATGCTGCCAGGTCTTACTAAGAGAGGAGCAAAGCTAAAGGTTTTGGACAAACCAAGGGGCATTATCGTTTCACCAAGGATACAGGATTGAGACAACACAGCTTGGAAGACAGGCCAGACAGAGAGGCGTAATCAGGCCAACTGGGCCAACACAAGCAGAGTTCAGAATAGTCAGACAGGCCGGGTCCATGCAGGCAGGGTTCTATGAATGGTCAGACAGGCTAGGATCAGGATTGGAGAATAGTCAGGCAACAGTCAATGTCAAAATCAGAGCATCAAAACAGGATTCACGTAGAATAAGCACCCAGCTCATAGAACCTAACAATGGGCAATGTGTTCAATGCTGAGATCCCTTTAAATACGCCATCACGCCAGCGTGTAAAACCCGGAAGTGAGCGCCATGTGTGCCATAGGAGAACCGTCACTCAGAGAAACAGGACGTAAGCAGCGGCCATCCCTGTCGGAGACATGGCGGGCGTCCTCACCGGCCACAGGGTAAGCCACTAGACCACCAGGGTAACTTATCATTACAGTTATTTATTAAAGTCTTTTTTTTGGTTGGACTTTTAAAGGGGAAAAAACTGTTTTTCGTGGAACACAAATTTGAATTTTTTGAGATTTATGAAAAGTCAGAATAAAAAAAGTACTCCAGCTCAGACCTGCTGAGTTCATGTAGAAGTCAATGACAGATTTCCTGTTAACATTTGAAGATATCCTGATCTGCACTGGGTTTCGTTTAATAATACGAAAATTTATCGCTTTTGGGATTAAATTAGAAAAAGTTGCAAAAATCCAAAAAAAACGTTTGATTCGGATTCTACACAATTTTATAGTTTTTCCCGCAGGCTAGGGGGAAAAGGTCTGTGTAGATTTGGTCAGAGTGGTTTTCAGGAAACAGTTAGAAAATTTCGGATTTTTATAAATAACCCCCAAAGTGTACTGGGGATATTGCAGAAAAATACAACTCTGCATGACTTGAACTTGACACCAGACTTGAATAAAATGTATGATATATGGGGGGATGAGAAAAATCAGACCTGATGTTTAAAATCTCATTTCACAAACACAAAAAGCTGGAAGAGGGAACATTCGGAGAGCAGCCTGATATATCTAGATTTATTTACTGGTGTTTATTTACTGATGGTAAATGGATCTGAAAATGCAGGTCCGATGGAATGAGTGATATGTTTCTCCCACCTTTTCCTATTTATATGAAATACAGAAACAGACAAAGACATGTTTGGGAGAACAATCTGTGGCTCTTCATAATGAGGCAGGCAATGGGCAAAAGAAGAGAGCCGTGTAAGATAAATAAGGGACATGTGGCTCAGGGATTTTTATGCTCTCTCCAGTTAAAGGATAAGTAAACCTTTAAAATAAGTGAATTTAAAATGGACGAGGGGGCTATTCTAAGCACTTTTGCAATGTACATTCATTATTTATTTTGTTTTTATTCCAAGATATTAAGGGATACATGTACTGTTAATATGAATGAATTGTGTTACAACAGCGCCACCTGCTGGTCATTTTCCCACCAGTCTGACCAGCAAGTAGTCAAGGAAGTTGTCAGGAGAAAGAAAGAGGCTGATGTTCTTCTGCTTAGGAAAACAATTAGAAACCTTTCTCACATCTTTCCTAAGCAGAAGAACATCAGCCTCTTTCTTTCTCCTGACAACTTCCTTGACTACTTGCTGGTCAGACTGGTGGGAAAATGACCAGCAGGTGTCGCTGTTATAACAAAATTCATTCATATTAACAGCACATGTTTCCCTTAATATCTTGGAATACAAACAAAATAAATAATGAATGTACATTGCAAAAGTGCTTAGAATAGCCCCCTCATCAATTTTATATTCACTTATTTTAAAGGTTTACTTATTCTTTAAGAGCCTCAGAGACACCACCACCATCAAGGACTGTACTGGGCTGATGTACTGACATATATACTTTGTTCATTTTCCTCGAATCATATTTTTTTATCACCAAAAACCGTGGATTACACTAATTATTTAAACTATGAATTTTTTATATTTTTTTTAAATGTAAAAACCACAGAAAACTCTCAAACAAAATTTTGTCATCTAAAAATTTGCCAAAGTCATGTTGAAGTCAATGGCATTTGGCCTTTTCCAACTGTAAATCTTTAATAAAAGCTTTTAGAGGTTTTTGGGGGTTTTTTTCTTTCGTAATTGCACAAAAAAATAAAAACGATTTTGAGGTTTTCATATTGGAATTCGGATTAGTTCCATATTTCTATCCATCTATTCTTTTTAAATTAGGCTGTTTTAAATCAATGGTTTGGTATTTGTGATTTAAGAGAAACTGTGGTTTATAAAATTTCTAAAAGTACTAAAATAAGAATGTTGATTAGTGAGCCTCCCTTTCTTAGATTCTCCTCACTTGAAAAGCACAGGAAAACTGAGGGTCTCACCAATGATAAGTATTGGTATTAGTCACCTGTAAAGTTAATTTTAGCATTTGTCACCAAATTTTTGATTTCTGCTAAAAAATCCAAGGCCATGCTCACTAGCAGATTAGTCAACCATCAAAATGGGCATTTAGATTTTTTCGGAGGCAGGTATTTAGTGACAGATTTATGTTTCACTAACCGTTCTCTATGGGGCAAATTCACTAAGATGCAAAGTTGCGCCAGGCGCAACTTCGCCGCACTTCACCGCACTTCGCCGCACTTCGCCAGGCGAAGTTTCCCCAGGGCTCCGCAAATTCACTAAAATCCGAAGTTGCGCACAGGGGTAGCGTAAGGTTGCGAAGTTACGCTAGCGTTGATTCGCTATATAAAGCAAAGTTACGCTAGCGAAGGCTAATTTGCATACGGCGCAAAATTCAAATTTCAATGGAG
The DNA here is from genome assembly GCF_017654675.1 of Xenopus laevis. NCBI lineage: Eukaryota > Metazoa > Chordata > Amphibia > Anura > Pipidae > Xenopus > Xenopus laevis. Next base: position 4,333,212 of record NC_054382.1, on the reverse strand, counting down.
GAATACGTATCAGCACTACAAATGCCTAGAAAACCTTCAAATCAGCAAATAAAAATTTTATTTTGACCTACACATGTGCCCACTGTCTAGGTAAGTTGCCATGAGTCAGGAAATGTAGGGGGGAGGAAGGGAGCCCCAAAAAAATTTCGATCTTTTTCAGCCTATCACCCATCATGTAGAAAACACGCCAGCGTTTTTTGGGACTTAGAAAAAAAATTGACTTTTTTTGAAACAATCCCTATCTACTCTATTGCGCTTCGCCAGGTCTGAGGTGGCGAAGGAAGTCTAGCGTAAAAGGTAGCGTTCACTACACTGCGCAAGTTAGTGAATTCGCGTAGTTTCGTCGCTAGCGAAGATTCGCCTGGCGTAAGGTTGCGAAGTAACACTAGCGAAACTACGCCAGCGTTCGTTAGTGAATTTGCGCAGTAGAGAAAATGCCAAACGGTAGCGAATTAACGCTAGCGTTCGGCGCTTCGTGCCTTAGTGAATTTGCCCCTATGACTCAGTAAGTACTTAAGGCTAGCAGAAAAAAAATATTTTTCCAATCTAATGTAATATAGAATTAAATTAAACCACATTCACATTTTCTCCCATTTGAGAGACCGCTGCCGGAGTTAAATTGTTTGGGAAATATTTACACGTTTTAAAAATGACTGACCTTTTATTCAGAGAATTCTCAGATTGATTCCCAGAATTAATCTGAATTTATTCTTCTAACTTGTATATTGCATTGGGAAATTTATATTTGTAGAATATTTATGTCTCTTGCATACATGGGCTAATCAAGTTGCCCACATGTTGATTCAGTGTAAATCACATTGATTAGATGCTTAAATATTTTAGGATTTACACATATACCTGAGTTGTATGTTTCTTATAATCCCAAACTAATTGTGACTAGTGATGGGTGAAGTTTCACTGTAAAAATGATGGCATAGACAAAAAATTGTCTTGCATCACAAATTTGTTACGCAATTTGTTGCACATCAAAAAAAATTTGTCGCACCTAGACTTTAATGCATTTTGGCAAATTTTTGCCATTTCGATAATTTTTGGTGAAGCAAAACGGGTCAAATTCGCCCATCACTATATGTGAAATGTTGTCAATTCAGTCTCTGGAGTTAAACATGTATCATTAGTAACAAATTCTATTTTTCCTGTTTAGCCTGATCTTCATGCTTCTGCATGTACAGTAGAACCCAGATTTTACTTTTCCCAAGGGACCTCATCAAAATGGCATAAATTACAGGAAACCATATAATTTTGCTGCGACCAAATGGGGTGAATTCTGGGAAAGAGTAAAATTCAGGGAAGAAAACTTGGGGTTCTACTGTATATATCAAAGTCTAGATGTCCCCACTTGTCTCCAATCTGTTGATGTGTAACATATGGTTAAAAAGGACTAGCATTATAATAAAACATAAAAATACTATTCTGAAAAAGGACTAGCATTTAAAAAAAACAAAAACCTTTATTTCATGTATATACCGCCTCCCTCATTTGACAGCCTGTTTATAGAGAAAAGCAATTATTTGAAGTGAACAATGTAATTCTACTTGAGAATTGTCTAGTTAATGGAAGAGGAAGATAAAACAGCTCTCTATTTCAGACTTAGGATCCCAAGATTATGTCAATGTCTCAGGAAGCTTAAACTTCTAGGAGGACAGGATGACCTGACCCAGTTATTTGGACATAGGTCTCTTGTGACCACATGACGTTGAATCAGGCTGAAAATATCCCTTAATTACAAAAATGTAGAAGAACTTGGGGAAAAGATAAGCGTTTGGCCTTGTGTGAGTGTCAGTTGTCTTCAACTGTGAGAAGAGGAAATGTTACATGTCAACAATCGTTATGTTCATAGCTAAACCTACAGTAAAAGGAAACCAATCCACAGACACCTCAGAGACCAGTCATTTTCTCTTTCTCATAAGTTCTTTCTAGTTAAGCTAAACCTTGGAGCAGATGCCTCCATGGAATTCTGAACATGCCCTGGAGGAATTTATGGCAGATAAAAAAGATCGAACTGTTTTGGGCAAAGGTATATACCCCTCAATTAAAACAAATCCATTGAAATTAAGCTCCAAACAAATATATTGCATCATTGCCTATAAATTTAGCTTGGAATATGAGTTATCAATGTTTTGGGAACATCTTCTGATAGAATGAAACTACAGCACCCAATAATGTAACTACTGAAATATGTTAAGAGTTTTGCAACTTTTCAGCATTAATAAAATAATATCATGATATAATAACATACACAAAGTTCGCTCCATGACTAGTATCCAAGACCAACCAATCAGATCATTCCAAAGTAAATACTGCCAGCTGCAGGCAATAAATCAGGAGGCTGCCTGTTTCAATATATTGAAAAGGTTGACGAGAATTTTTTTTATTCCAAGCTAGAAGCTTCCCCATTGTTCTACACAACGTTCCAAAAAACTGCTCCAGTCCCATATGGCATACAGATGTAAGCAAGAACCCAAAATGAGCACTTGGCATCCTTATCATCACCTTTCCTATGGGACGGATTTAAAATAAAATAAATAAAAATACTTAAGATTTAGGGGAATTAAGAGGGGAATCTGATGTTTACACTTGACTTAAACCATATTGAGTAAGCAGGATCGTCAGCTTTAGGTGAAAAAAAACAAAGTAAGGGAAGCTGTTCACTGGCTTGGAGGAAAATTAACCAATAAGAGAATTGGAATTGGCAGGAGAAGACAATTATTGTTGTTGTCCAGTCTACTAAGGTACTAGATGTTTATATGTTTGGTGGGCTATTCTTATCATTTGCAGCAAAATATTGTCCTATAATACATTAATATATTAAAGCAAAACTGCAACTACTATCTATTTATTTCTCCAAGGCGGAGAAGCAAGGGAAGGATGATCAGCTTTCCAGCCATTTCTGAATATATAACCCTACCAGCAAGCCACCTCCATAAAGTCGCAGAATTCTATCACTGATGTGGTTTTAATAGCAGATATATTAACTGGTGTCAAGAAAAAGCTCGATGATTTTCAGCAACTGAGAAAATTACCTGAAAACCTGAAACCAATTAGAAATCAAAAGGGAGCAAAGAAAGCTGAAGAGACGGTGCTACTTGGTAGAGGGAGGTCTGAGATGATGAGTGTGGCTGTAGATGGTGGGAGTTGTGAGAGGCTGAGGAGGAAGGCTGAGCCTATAATTGTTATCTTTAGGGTTGTACATAGTGATCAGGAGATGGGGCAGATGATGATCAGTAGTGATGGGCGAATAAATTTGCCTGGTGCAAATTCACTGCAAATTTCCACGTTTCGCCACTGGCAAATAAATTCACGAAACTCCTGTGAAAATTCACGTCGGAAAAGTCGGTCGCCTCAAAACCATCGCGCATCAACTCTATTCGGAAGCCCATTGACTTTAACACCAGCGTCAAAATTGACGCGGGCACCAAAATTCGAGTTTTCACAGGTTTTTCGCCATTTGCGGATTACGCAGGAAATGCCCATCACTAATGAGGAGGAGGAGGCGTGGCAGGAAATGACAAAGTGATGGGGTAGGAAGGATCAAAGAGCAGGAGACAAGTTGCATTATTTCAAATAAAATAGATTGTATCCAACTTGATTTCCTTAAAACCACAGAAAAAAACTCAAGGAAAAAAACTCACCAGAAGAAAAAAAGACACAATTGATCAAAACTACCTTTTAAAAATCCTGCAAACTGTGAAAGGGTTTGTGAATGCCACACACACAGATGATGTCTTATTCTTATGCTTACAATAAACAGGTGGAAATGGGATTCCACAACTTTATACATTCACCCCAAATCAGTCTGTGCCTTCTGATAAGGAGTATGGCATGCTGGGATACATTCCTGTGTTAAACAAACTAATCCCTTTTTTCTTTTTTTCACTCAGCCATTTGCTGTCTCAAAGTATCTCGGTGCTTTGCCTACTGCGGCCTCAGAAGAATCTGGGATGACAGTTGAATCTAATCCAGCGCGGAGCGACTGTGGTTCTGCAGGAAACCGTGATTGGAAACGGCAGGCAGCGAAACTGTTACAAGCAGAAGTTTAAGCCAACGCAATAAGATTGTCACTATTTTTAACTTCTGCCATGTTTTATGGTTTCAGGCCATTCCTTTGAAGTTTGGAACAGCAATGAGAATAAACTAAAAAGAGAGGTGTGAAATTTCTGCTGGTAGTCGGAAAAAGAAAACAGAGAGAAGTTCTACGTGTAATCATGAGGCACGAGAAACTTTTCCTGGGAAAACTTTAATGTAAACTTAATGTTATTTGTGTTCCATAAGCCCAAGGTTTTATAGGATATTGGAAGGGTGTTTGAAGGTGAAGTACGTTGAGGCTAACAGGGATACTGGTGGTGCAGTCAGGGTTGGACTGGGCCGGTGGGACACTGGGAAAAAACCTGGTGGGCCCCAGCCCTTGTGGGCCCTGCCAGCCCAGACTCACTCCCTGCTGCTCTCCTGACCTCCCTTCCTGGTCACTACTTGACCTCCGTCCCTGCCCCAGGTCGCTACCGAGTGAAGGAAAAGGTACCTGCAGGGGGTCCAAAGGGGGGTTGTGGCTAGGATGGGGGGGTCAGAGGGGGGTTGCAGCTGGGGGGTAGTGTGGGGGGTCCCTGAGGCAACAAGCCTGGTTGGCCATGGGACCCCTTGTCCAATGCACACTCCATGCACTCTGCACCTTTCTCTCTCTGCCCGGCAGTAAGAAATAGGCTAGGGAGGGGGATTTCATTACCTTTATCCTTTGATTTGGTAACTAGAGAGGAAAAAAAAACCCAGTTCATGCCTCCCCTCCCCCATGACCACTCTATAATTACACCAGTATTAGTGTTACAATTCACTATAAGAAGCTAGTTTGTGGGAACAGCCTCGTTTAGAAATGGAGCAAACATTAGGGTCATTTACTGAGACCAGGGATTGGCTACACTTTGTACCCTTATCAGGATAGAAAAATCCATTGGGAGGTTCAGAGTACAGCATCAGGGGGTAGTCTTGGCTAGTCTTGTCCTTACTCACCGGTGCAAACACCAATAACAATTGGAGAGGACAGCAATGTGTAAAGTTCAAAAAGCATTGCTCATAGTGTGATGTTAGACAACTGTAAGGGGGCAAAATATGGGAAAGGGGAAACAGTTGGAAATAAGATTATGATATGATCAGCAGGAACAACTCCCAGGCTTTGCTTCTAGCCTGCATAGTGGGATACCCCACACCAGGGGGCACATATACCAAAGGGCAAAAGTGAAAATTTGGAGTAGTTTCAACAAAAATAAAGATTTTCTCCTATTTACCAAATGTTGGAGAATTAACTTTACAGTGGTCAAAACTATCTTTGCATTGGTGTAAATTCGCCTCTCTTCTTCTGGTGAACTGTCTCTTTCTTTGGACCGGGTGGACCTTGCCAGTTGGGTAGGCCAGGCTGAGCTACACTGCACACTGGTAGTTTTCCTGGTTGATCCCTAGATAATGCCACCAGCAGGGGCAATCCTGGGGTGATGCCACCCCCTCCCTTCATATAGTGATTTCTACTGAGAGTTGAATTGAGTCAGGGCCCTGTTTTATCTCCCTCATAAAAGGTAAGCAAGCAACAAAAGGAATGAGACGGAATCTCAGTGGCAACTCTTCCCTGGTCTCTTTATGAACAGAGAAAAGAAACAGATAGAAAAGATTCTGCTCACCGGGTGGCGGATCACACCATGGTCAGGAAATGTTTATTCTGGAGTAACATGATATGGAAGAGAGCCGTCAGAGATCCACACCAACTGTAAACCATGACTACAATGGAGGTCCATTACAAGGTGGCAGAGATCCAAAATGACCACTAACACTGCTGCCCTGTGTTTTCCCTGCCATTTCATTGTCTTAGCACTGTTGAGACTGCAACTTAAAGAGCTGTGGGGGGAACGGTTACAGGTGCTTGGGAATTGCTACAGTCATCGTTGACTCCAGCCAACTGCTATCAGACTACTATCAAATCCAGCCAACTACTGACTATTAGGACATTATAACAAAACATAAACAAAGAACATTCCTTTTATGAGCTAGAAATTCCATTGCTTGTTCATGAAACCCCCAGAAAGAAATTCAGCTTAAGAAAGATATTGTATATAGATGGAGCTCTTGATACCCAACATTATTTATTGGCATATCCAGCTATAATTTCTAAGCAGGATTCCTTAGGGTTAATGTTCTTCAGATGACATAAGAATAGAGTTTAAAAAAACATATAACCATTTGAAATATCATGAGAAATCAGGATAAGCAGTGCTCCATCTGTAGGGTATAGTCATATTTGCTATGTGAGCTAGTAGACATGTCACCTCAATGACTGAACACTTAGGGGGTAATTTACTAAACTCCGAATGCAAAAATCACGAAAAATTTGTGATTTTTTAAATAAAATCGGACTTTTAAAAAATCACACATTTTCTGAATTTATTGAACCCCGAGGATGGAAAAGTCAGAATCTGAAAATCTCAGACCTGTCAAGGTTGCATATAAGTCAATGGGAGAAGTCCCAATGATTTTTTGATGTGCCCTGGGTTTCGTGCTATACCCCAAAGTTTTCGGTTGAAAAATCTGAAAAAATCACGAAAATCTGATAAAAAATCTGAAAAAATCATGAAAATCTATTTTTTTCCCGCAAAGCAAATTTTCGGGAAAATGTAATAATAAATAAGCATAAAAAACCCAAACGGATTTCATTGGGGGTTTGTAGCAGAAAATATTGAGATAAATTTGGACTTTGATAAGTAACATCCTTAGGGTGGTGGCACATGCTACGATACAGGGAGATTAGTCGCCCAGTGACAAACCTCTTCTTCTTCAGGTGACTAATCTCCCCAAAATGCCTCCCTGCCAGCTAGAAAGTGAATCGCCGGCGTGATGGCACTCGGATCGCTTTGACTTTCCAAAGTCGTCCAAAGTTTCCTCCTGAGGCAACTTCTGGGGACTTTGGAAAATTAAGCGATCCGAGTGCCATAACGCCGGCAATTCACAGTCTAGTAATCGGGAAGGCATTTCAGGGAGATAAGTCCCCCGAAGAAGAGGAGATTTATCGCTGGGCAACTAATCTCCCCAAATCGCAGTGTGTGCCACTACCCTAAATATTCAAATCTTGGAATCAAGTACTACATTATGGGGGAGGAGAATGGGGTCACATTCCTTCCAGTTTATGCCTTGAACTCCCGCAGGTGGTAACAGTATTGCTTCTGCTGATGAAATGAACACAAGGTCCTGTATAAATGATTTTTACTAGATAACAGTCTCACAGCCATAATATCATCAAAATCCATCACACGGAACTGTTTCCACTCACAAATAAAAACATAAATATCCTGACAGGATGAGAACAATTTTCAGTTGTATTTTATTAAAATGCAGTGTGAGTATCTCATTCAGTTCAGTATCTAATTCCAATCACCGGTTGTATAGCAACGTGCCAGAATTGCTTTCCGGGGAAATCATTTTGCTATACTTACTACAAACAAAAACATTTTATATCAGTTTACGGAAAATTCCATTATACAGACTTTGATTTTAAAACAACTGATGAGTGTGCAGGCAGCACAGAGGAGGGATTGCTGGTCTTATTATAGAAAGCGAATTTTGCACCTGGGAGTTTTCATTCATCCACGTATTTTTAAAAAAAGTAAGGGAAGGGGGAGTTGAATTCATAATAAATTGGTGACTTTCCTGGAGCATGTAAGCTGCAAAAATGCTTGGAATGTTGGGCTTCATCCGTCCAGCTACCAGAAGATTGAACAATTTGAAATTTGCTGATTTTTTTTCACCCTTTATTAGATGAAGAAAATATCTCTTCAAAGAATTGCAATTCAACAACTTATATTGGAGAAGATAAGGGTTTGTTATAACTTGAAAAGTAGGGTGCAAAGGGCAAAGCAATGGTTGGAATCTGCCATGTTGTCTACACCCAGCCTTCTCTATAGATGAGTGGAGAGCGGTGAGTGTCGGACTGACCCTCCGGGATATCGGGAAAACTAGGTGGCCATTCCCAATTTCTATGAGAACAAGGAGGCTAAATAGATGGAATAATAGATTATAGTATGTAAAGAAAAAATACTAGACGAATAGAGGTTGAGTGAGGAGATGAGGAATAATAGTACTGAGAGTGGGCCCCTGGTCTAAGGTTTTTTGGTGGGCCCCTGGTGCCCCAGTCGGACACTGCAAAGAGAGATATCTCTGCTTCCATGAATACATTGCTGCCTGGGTTTGGCAGATCTGTATTCATGAGGGGTCTCTGATGGGGCATTTATACCCCTTAGTTCTCTTGCACTTCTGTCCAAGGTCTTTGTAAAAGATCGTTTATGCCATTGGCTGATCAGCAACTCATAAAAAGTATCTATAAACTGCCAATATTTCTTAGATGAAGCAAGCAATACCCTCAGTGTCAGACTGGTCCATCAGAGATGCAAGAATATCTCCCAATGGGTCCATTGGCTCTCTTGGTCCATGGCTCAGCAAGTGGTTAAGTAAAGGAGTGGTTGAGTAGAGCAAGAGCATAAAAAGTAAGAGAAGAAAGGAGGAAAGAATGTTTGAAGGATGGTCCTGTAGTCTAAGCTTTTCTGGGGAACCCCTAGGCACCCCAGTGTGACACTGAATACATTACCTCAATAGTAGAATCTCTACTGGAAGCATATCCATCAGAACTATGTGTTGATGGATTGAGTTCTCCGTGTACACACCAATAAACTGAGAAAGTTAATGTTTATGGTAATTTGGGAAAATTAATTTTAATTCACAGCAGACAGAGACCATGTCTCGTTTGATAAATAACAGCAACAGCCATTCAATCACTTTCACAGCCTATTATTGCTCTGATATCCATTGAGTCGCAAAGAAAGCAGATGCTTTCATTAACAATGGATGATAAGTTTCCTTACAGGACAGAAACAATTTCCTTTGTTTATGGAAACTTAAAAACATTCATTATTTCTCAAAAAGATAGCGGGGTATATACAACTAAGGGGAGAAAATTGCATCTTTATCCACTGAAATCTGGAACATATCCACACGCAAATGGGTAGCACTGGCTCTCATACAATGTTCCTCCAAAAGTACCTTCATTATAGCTCCAGTTCTAATGTATATATTGTTATTATAGCAAACTTAATTCATGGCAATAATAGTACAAGTACATTTCAATTCTCTTATATAGATATAAAGGTATGTAGACCTGTCACCTCCTCTAGACAGAACAATGGACATTATATGAAATATAATGTACCCTTGTAGTAAATTATATTCATATTAAGTGAGTAGGTATGGGACTATATAAATAAACAAGGTCCTTGGCCAAGGCTTATACTGTTGATGTGATACTGTTAGGTAGAACATTGACCTGCAGTTTAATATTTTCATACAGGTCGCAGGTTTCTTAGGTTCAATGTTTGGATCAGGAATACTCTGAATGAGGATCAAATGCATGTATCTTAGCTTTAATATCATCCATAGAAGAACCTTCACTTATTAGAGGAAGTCAGAAGATGTAGCAAGAGCTATTCCTTAATCCTGTAGGAAAATATCTCATACAAGCGATGCAATGTCCTACATGGGACCTGGTGAGAAAATACAGTAGCATTCTGTTCCATCTGGATAATATTTTAGCTGGGATTCCTAATGATAAAATTTTTTTCCATCTGAGGCTATGGGTGTTTTCCCTTACCCTTTCCTTGGTCTCGTTGAACAGGTACTTTGCACACTCTGTATAATTCGCCCATGTTCGGTTATTTCCAGGCACCAGCTCCCAGCTACCGTTCATGTCACACCTTCGATATGCATGGCCTGCCAGATATATGAAAAAAGTGTTGGTAATTGGTTTATCAGAAACAAGGCTAGACTCCAAGACAAGGGTTCTTCAGAATAACTGAGGAATTTATTTTACAGAGAAAGAATCTTGGGATGTGGTCGCAATAACACACTGGTCAGTATGATACAGAGAGCTTCTAATGCCACACCTAGGGGTCCGAGCTTTTATACCCTTTGCCAAACACTTGCGGTTACAGAAAAGAGGAACAATAATTTCGGGTATTAGACCAAAGGGGAACAGTAATTGCCATAAACAGTAAAAAGAGTTCGGTACCAGAGCAGAGCCAAATAGTTTTATTACTACCGGTTGACTGTGTGCAATAAAATAAGCTTTCATTTCTGCTGTATAACATAACCCTTAGACCAGTTCGGCCAAATCCGAATCCTGCTGAAAAAGGCTGAATCCTGGTTGAATCCCGAACTGAATCCTGGATTCGGTGCATCCCTACTCTCGACCCAATGGAGTTTAACTATGGAGAGCAAAAGTCTGCTATGGGTTACTATCCCAGCACATGAACTGCCCCATTGCTAAATAATGCCCTAAAGCTCAGTTGCCTTTCTAAGGAAGATTGTTTGATGATAACCAAACAATAAAAATGTAATAATGCCAACAACTTATTTCTATTCTTTCACTGCTAGGCTTTTGTCATGCCCTTTTACATCTTGGAACCTTATCAAGGCTTTTTGATAAGATCTCGTAGTAAAGCTGAAGTCTCTGCTGTCACATAAAAGCCATCAACATGAACTGAGGGAAGATATCCACATGGACCATTATTCCTCTATACAACAAGGATTATAAACGAAATTTCATCCCATTGGCTGAATTAGCCAACCTCTTCTGCCAAATGATCTTTGAATATAGTGGGACTTCTACATCCCAAATACTTGTTGTTGTGCAATTCATTTCATCAAAACATCTCAAGAATTACCTTTGTGGTTGAAATCGTGGATGTATTCGGGGCAAGATATTGACACTGTATTTCCAGCCAATCCTTCAGGCCAACAGACAACACCATCCCACTCAGGCAAACAAGAGCCACCTACAAGGGAAAACAAGTCAGAAGTTCATTTTTTAATTGCTTCAACCAATCATTCAACGCTTGTCTCACTCCTCATCTTCCTTTCTCTCCTGTTTCTCTGGGTTGAGATGTTACATTTCCATATCTTTCCTCATCTAAATCATCTAGCAATATTTGTCTTCTTATTCACTTGCCTTTGTGGATGACAAGATCATACAGATGGGTTGGGATCAACGATTTAATACAGAATACAGGGAACAGAAACATTAAGATGACAAAAGTGCAGCATTTGATTTCCTTGGAGTATCCCAAAAACTACAAAGAAGATAACCCACCTGGTAGATTAAACCTATATCTATTTTATAATTCAAATTCCATATCAAATAAAGAAAATGAAAACCCTACAGAAAAATTTATGAAAATTTGCTCAGAATGAGCTTCTTAATTAACATGAAATTATTTTCTAGTTTTCACACTTTTACCAGTTTTTAAAATGCTAATACGGGTATGGGATCCATTATCCGGAAACCCGGTATCCAGAAAGCACTAAATTATGGAAAGGCAGTCTCCTATAGACTCCATTATAATCAAATAGTCCTAACTTTTAAAAACTATTTCCTTTTTCTGTGTAATAATAAAACAGTAGCTTCTACTTCAGGGATCTGCAACCCCTTCATTGCACCTTCATTGCATTGTGGGACTTGTAGTTCCTTAACAGCTGGAGAGCCAAGGTTGCAGATCCCTGGTCTACTTGATCCCAACTAAGATATAATTAATCCTTATTGCAGGCAAAACAATTCTATTGGGTTTATTGATGTTTAAATGATCTTCTAGTAGACTTAAGGTATGAAAATCCGAATTATGGAAAGATCTGTCATCGGGAAAATCCCAGGTCCCAAGCATTCTGGATAACAGGTCCCATACCTGTATATAGAATTAGAAACAGCACATCACCACCTGCTGTTTATTTCGACCAGCTGGGGAGAGTCTGTAGAATATGAAGTTATTCTACTTAGAACTGACCAGAGAAGCATCATATGACTCTCACCAATTTGACTCTTCCCTCACTAATTTTAACAACATGACAAGAATTTCCTTTTCTCACTAACTTAACTTTCTGCCGATTGAGTCTATTCAACTAGATTCAATATCATTGCTGCCAACCGACTCACATGACCCAACTTGCAAAATACTCTGACAAATAAGATATTATAAACAAACAATTCTATTCTAATTCTATAATCCCTGTAGTTCCACTTTATTGTTAATTTGCCAGTTTTTGGCACAACTTAAATAGCAATAAAAATCAAATGAACATTTTCTGAGTGCGTTAAAAGCCGTTCGCTAAGTCTGGATATGAACGAACCTTCCAAGCTCAGCGCTGGTTCTTAAACACAGACTAAGAATGGATATTCTAGACAATTCCCAGAGACATGATTATTTTGCAGAGCTCCAGTGATGTGTAGATTGTTTTCTCCTATTGGTTTTACTGGATTTAACAATAGAACAACAAAAGATTTATTTTTAGTATATCAGTATAAAAAAATTTGATGCACATCACAGTTATTTTGACGCCCACTGACTTTTTCACTGTTTCGCGAATTTCGCTGTAAATTTGCACATTTTTCTGCAAAACGGGGCAAATTAGCCCATCACTAATATATAGAATATATATTGATCTATATCTATCTAGCTCTCTCTCTCGCTCTCTCTCTCTCATCATCCCTATCTATCTATCTCTCTATCTCTCTATCTATCTATCATCTCTCTCTCTCTCTCTCTCTCTCTCTCTCTCTTTTCTCTCTCTCTATCTATCTCTCTATCTCTCTTTCTATCTATCTATCTATCTATCTATCTATCTATCATCATCATCATCATCATCATCATCATCATCATCATCATCATCATCTCTCTCTCTCTCTCTCTCTCTCTCTCTCTCTCTCTCTCTCTCTCTCTCTCACTCTCTCTCTCTCTCTCTCTCTCTCTAGTCATCCCTATATCTATCTATCTATCTATCTATCTATCTATCTATCTATCTATCTATCTATCTATTATCATCATCATCATCATCATCATCATCATCATCATCTCTCTCTCTCTCTCTCTCTCTCTAGTCATTCCTATATCTATCTATCATCATCTCTCTCTCGTCATCCCTATTTCTATCTATCTATCTGTCTGTCTGTCTGTCTGTCTGTTTGTCGGTCTGTCTGTCTGTCTGTCTGTCTGTCTGTCTGTCTATCATCTATCTATCTATCTATCTATCTATCTATCTATCTATCTATCTATCTATCTATCTATCTATATATCATCTCTCTCTCTCTCTCTCTCTCTCTCTCTCTCTCTCTCTCTCTCTCTCTCTCTCTCTCTCTCTCTCTCTCTCTACTGTCTGTCTGTCTGTCTGTCTATCTATCTAATTCCAAGAAAGTGAAAATCTTACCAGTGCTCCTTTAAAAACCCTGAACAAATTGTGTATAGCTGAGACGTGTTCGGTCGTCTTAAACCATTTCAGATAAAGAATTTTGTACTTTGCCAAAGAAATTATTTCTGTAGCGCAGAAGGTGTTTATGTTGGACACACATTATAAGCCGGGGAACATGACCTTATGAGCGAGACAGCTTGTACATTAAGGTGGCACTCACTTCCAAATCATTCCTATTTACTCAAAGTGTGAAATTCAACAGACCGTTTTCTTTGTGTATAAACGAGATTTATTAGCGCCAAACCCAGTCGCCTCACAAAACCACGTTATTAGTTGATATTGAAATAAATCAAATTAGTGCGTTGGATGCCGAAAGGAGAAGTGAATTTTCGAAGCAAAGCCTTTCATTTATTTCTTTACACACAGACGTGAACAATCAGTAACTTTGATGTGAAGCAGATGTGGACATAGGAGGGAAGAGGAGAAAATACTTTGATGAGATGCACAAATAACGTTCTTATTCCCCATGGCCTACTAAGTGCAAGTTCATATGGAGGTTACTCCTTTTAGGCATATGTCAGTCCCATTAAAACCAATATAGAGAAAGAAGAAAAAAAAACCCTCATTATTATGTAGAGATGTTTCTCATCCATTGTATAAATTGGCTAACAAAGGGTCACCCTATATTATCTGTAACATCTCATGCCCATAATATATTATATACCCATGAAGTAGACATGATAGTTATAAAGTACACCTGCCTTTCTTGCTCCCGCAATTACAATATTACTTAAAGGGATACTGTCATGGGGTTAATAGTGCTGCTCCAGTAGAATTTTGCACTGAAATCCATTTCTCAAAAGACAGATTTTTTTATATTCAATTTTGAAATCTGACATGGGGCTAAACATATTGTCAATTTCCCAGCTGTCCCAAGTCATTTAACTTGTGCTCTGATAAACTTCAGTCACTCTTTACTGCTGTACTGCAAGTTGGACTGATATCACCCCTTTCCCTTTTCCCCCCCAGCAGCCAAATAAAAGAACAATGGGAAGGTAACCAGATAGCAGCTCCCTAACACAAGATAACAGCTGCCTGGTAGATCTAAGCACAACACTCAATAGTAAAAACCCATGTCTCACTGAGACACATTCAGTTACATTTAGAAAGAAAAACAGCAGCCTGCCAGAAAGCATTTCTCTCCTAAAGTGCAGGCACAAGTCACATGACTGGGGGCAGCTGGGAAATTGACAAAATGTCTAGCCCCATGTCAGATTTCAAAATTGAATATAAAAAAATCTGTTTGCTCTTTTGAGAAATGGATTTCAGTGCAGAATTCTATTAACTGATGTGTTTTGAAAAAAACATGTTTTCTGATGACAGGATCCCATTAAGAACAATTTAATTTAAGAAATCTCTGATATTTAAATAAATAGTAGCCTCCTACTGGCTCTTTACATCTACTGTATCTCATGGCTGTCAAAGGAAAAATGTGATAAATGCTCTTCAACATCCAGTGGACAGTGAAGTATCCAGGAAATTCATGGGTGTAATCATATGCTAGAGCTCTTCCCTAAATGCCTTAACATGCCTGAGGCAGGGCTCTTCCTCCAAAGGTCACCTGGTCCAGTGGTTGCCACTCAATAAACACAGGCAGACTGCCTTCCCACCATCCATTGCAGTGATGTCCTTCTATTGCCCCTACTTTATAGAATCTACTTGATATAAGATGAACCTGGACCTGTGGCTATAAGGAACACCTGCACCAAACAGAAGGAAGTTTGGACACAAAGGTTGAGGGTATATATATTGATTCATGTAAACCTATGCCAAGACAATTTCTCTGGCACCTCAGCCTTGGAGAGGACTTTTTGTTTGGAAAATTCCTTTGGTGCCCAACTGCTTTTGTCCGATCTCCAAGAATTTGTTAAATTTTTTGATACCAACCACAACTGCTGTTGAGATAACTACAGTGATCTCGTAGTGCCTACTAAATGAGTGACCAAGTCAGCCAGGTCTGGTTCATGTGCTATACTGGAGGGTAAAAAGTCTAAACAAGCCAACTGCCTGTGATCACCCAAGTGATGATGACTCTACCAGCACAAGCAGAATGTGAATGGGTTGCTTGGACGTCAAGGGCACAATAGTTATGAGCTCTTCAAAAAACCACACCAGGTTCAGACACTGACTTATAAAGAGAACCTTCTACTTCTCGATTTCTAGAAATTTCTGCAATAGAATCCATGCGGCACTATCTTCCAGACAAGTGTGTTCCTCCCATTACTCTAGATAAGTGATCCCCAACCATGTTGCTCTCCAACCCCTTGGATGTTGCTCTCAGTGTCCTCAAAGCAGGTGCTAACTTTTGAATTCCAGGCTTGGGAGCAAGTTTTAATTGCATAAAAACCAAGTATAGTGCCAAGTAGAGCCTCCTGTAGGCTGCCAGTCCACACAGGGGCTACCAAATAGCCAATCATAGCACTTATTTGGCACCACAATGGACTTTTCCATCCTTGTGTTGCTCTCCAACTCTTTTTATATTTGAATGTGGCTCACGGGTTAAAAAAGGTTGGGGACCCCTGCTCTAGATACTTAGAAGCACTAAGCCTTTTATTTATAGACTAGACCAGTGATCCCCAACCAGTAGCTCGCGAGCAACATGTTTCTCTCCGACCCCTTGGATGTTGCTCTCAGTGTCCTCAAAGCAGGTGCTTATTTTTAAATTCTAGGCTTGAAAGTATAGTGCCAAGTAGAGCATCTTGTAGACTTTCAGTCCACATAAGGGCTACCCAATAGCCAATCACAGCCCTTATTTGGCACCCCAAGGGACTTTCCCATGCTTGTGTTGCTCCCCAGCTCTTTTCACATTTGAATGTGGCTCACAGGTAAAAAAGGTTGGAGACCCGTGGACTAGACTATTTCACTGTTCATCAGAAGAATACACTTACAAGTCATCAATCTTCATACATATACTCAATCAAATATTACTTTTATTCCCACAAACCACATTGATTAAGAGCAGATAAAATATGTAGGAAACAGATGGCAGCCAATGGAAAACCCTATCAATTAGGAATTTGGATTCTGAGAAATATCTATGAAAAATTTGACATTTCTCCGTTCCGTCAGTATATAAAATATGTACATGCAGCAAAAGTCTAAATGATATTTCTGGGAAAGATATTAGAGCAATCGGAAGACATATTTTTATCTTTCAAAGCTCTATGTCCATTGTTGTAATATTTAACATTCCTTGTAATAATTAGAATCTCGGAGAAGAAGCCAAAAGCAAGTTCGAGCTTTGCTAAGGATCATATTCAAGCAAATTGCTATTTTTTGGACAAGTGATTAAGTGCTATTTTCAGTAAAAATATTGCCCTTGTCATAAAAAAATAAGAAATCGGTACAAGAGTGAAATTAATATTCCATTCATATGAATTCATCTGTCATAGCAAAATGTTCCAAAAACGGAAGAAATCAGATAGGCAGAGAGTACAACTAGAAGATGTTGGTTCTTCAAGTTGTCTAAAGTCGAATTGGCACACAGTAAATGATCTCTTTATCAAAGTATGTTTTCTTTAATACCGATAACTAATGATCTGTAAATAATGTAACAGCTCTCAGCTCATGACCTTCTGGGTATTTTAAGTATTTAACTCCTTTAGTGCTTCTGCTGAGATGGCAGCAACCCACATTATCTCCTTTACCCTATATCCCATTCATGGTTTGTGGGTTGGATTAACACCAGTTTTGAATATGAATTTGTGAGAGACTGATCATTATTACCTTTAAGAAAGTCCACTTTTTGGAACAGGTCACTCTGCTCCATCGGTTGGATTTCCAGATGGGGCCAATGCAGTCGTTTGGAAACCTTGTGCATAACCCGTTTTCAGCTGAAGATGCCAATAGATTAACTACTTTTTGGATCAGCATTGGCAGCCGCCAGAACTATTGAGTAGTTCTTACTAAAGTACCTATGACACCTACATAGACCAAGGCCCGACAATGTACCTGGACATCTTAGCCACAATTTCTGAACTTTTACGCCAGTTTAGAAAATCCAATGGAAATTAATTTATGGCAATAGTTGGAGGGTTAGTATTTGCATAAACAAATAAAATCAATACAATCAATCTATGCATAATTGCAGCGCCAACTTGATGTAAAACCCCCAGAACACACGTCAGATGCAAACATTGCCAATTCCATATTTAATACCCCAGTGCCATTTTCATGTATTTTACCCCCAGTACTAGTGATAGAGTGATATTATTTGTCAGGTTTCTGTGAATTTTTGCCATTTTGCAAATTTTTGCCAAAGTGAAAAGGGTCAGATTTGCCCATCAGAACCCAGTACATATGTCAGGATAAATACCAGAGCTAATTCTATGTTTAATACCCCATTCTCAATGCCATATTTAATGCTCACATAGCACATGACACATGGTTAATACAGTGCCAATTCTATGTATAATACCCCAGTGCCAATACCATATTTAAAGGGAATGTAAAGGCAAAAAAATAAAATCCCATTTTTACTTTCTTTAATGAAAAACCTATTTCCAATATACTTTAATTAAAAAATGTGTACAGTTTTTATAAAAAACCTGACTGTATGTAGTGAAATTCTCCCTTCATTTACTGTGGATAGGAATTGTCAGACGGTCCCTAACTGCTCTGCAGGGAAATAATCATACTTATGAACAGCAGGGGGAGACCCTGCCTTACTTCCCAGCCATGCAGAACTCAAGCAGCTTTGTTTGTTTCCCTGTAGAGCAGTCGGTAACTCTGTAGAGATTTGTATAGGATTTTATTTTGGCTTTACTTCCCCTTTACTGTTTCCTACTCCAGCTGCAGGGACAAAGATCATGGAGCCAGATTTAAACAGATAAACTGGGATTCTTATTGGAGGATTATTTTGTTGCAGCCACTGGTTCTGCAGAGTTGGAGAAAGTTTGTATTAAACAATACAAAAACTATAAAATCCACATTAGATTACATGACAACACAGGACCCAGTGCAGTCTGTATATTCTGATTATTAATCAGTCTTGCTGTATCGGCTTCTGGCAGATATTATTTGACTTGTGCTGTTTTGATCATTTATGACGATCCCTAAGCAGCCCAGATCACACTGAGCATGTGCACAGTCTTGGTCTTGCAAAGATGTATAACAAAGTTACAAGATGGTGACCCCCTGTGGCCAACTTTGAAAGCATAAATCATTTGTTTGATTAGGCTTGTGGTGCAGTAAGTTCATGTTTATGTTTAGTATACAAAATACAGCATTTCTAGCCTGATTCTATTTTAGACTTTATTTCCCCTTTAATGCTCACAGAGTACGTCATGGTAAATACAGTGCCTGTGCATAATGCCCCTAGAATGCATGGCAAGATAAATACTGCGCCAATTCCATGTATAATACCCCAAAACAAATGGCAGGATAAATACAGTGCCGTCTAAAGTTACAGACTTGGTGACCTTCACCCTCAGAGAGACATAAGAAGGTAAACTGGAAAAAGTCTTTATTTCTGGTGAACTATCTGAAACCAACTGAACTAAAATAAGTGTGGGAAGCTGAAGAACCCCTTTAAATCTTGTTTTTAATGGGAAAAGCTCACACAATATAATCATCTGTAGGAAATGTGTCTCTGGTGGTTTTGGAAGGCTTAGCCTACCCAAGCCTTCATTATGACCAAGAAATGTCTACTCTTGAGTCCATGAAGGAGGGGTTAGGTCCTACACAAATACATAAACCCATTTATTAGGGGTAGATACATCTCCTAAAACACTCAGAAGTTCATCTCTCTCTGTAGAATGATATTCCATATTTTATTGTTTTCCTAACTCATATGTAACACAATGTTATAAAAGTAACACTCTATTTATTTATAGATCTTTGTGGGCTGTTCTGAGGCAAATAAGAAAGCCATGTATATGAAAATGTGGTTCTGGGGCATGGACAAGAGTTGTTACCTATATTTATGCCTTGGCTTCTAACTTCACATGCATTCATGATACAGGTCACATTTAGGGGCATATTTACCAAGGGTCGAATTTCGAATTGAAAAAGCTTCGAAATTCGAGTTCAAAAAGACCAACCGAAATTAAGTTGAAGTTTATTTTTGGTCAAATAGGTCTGTTTTCGATCGAATAGGTCCGTATTCAGCCGAATTCGAATAGTTTGAATCGAAGGAATAGTGCATTCAATCGAATTCGATTCTATGTTTTTCCCCCAGAAAACTTTGATTTTTCAAAGTCCACAAATTGACTCCATATGGGTTCTAGGAGGTCCCCCATAGGCTAAAACAGCAATATGGCAGGTTTTAGATGGCGAATGGTCAAAGTCAAATTTTTAAAGAGACGGTACATTTCGATATTTGAATTTTTTAATTTTTTTAAAATTTGAATCAAAAAGCCCCTTAGTGAAGAGCAAATCTGTCCCGTTTCGTTTCGCAGAAAAATTCACAAAACTGTGAAATAGTCAAAAGGAGACAATTTTTTTTATACATGCAACCTTTTTGTCTCACTCCAAATGCAATGAGCATTTTTTTCTCATGGCGATTTTTTTTGTCTCTGGGGCTTTTTTGTCTTGGTGACTTTTTTGTCATTTTTCAGAAAAAATTTGCAGAGGTCTTAGGGGCAGATATACTAAGGTTCGAGTGAATTTTCGAAGTACAAAAAGTTTGAATTCCAAAGTAATTTTTTGGATACGTCGACCATCGAATAGGATACTACGACTTCGAATTGACTTCGATTCGAAGTAAAAATCGTTTGAATAATCGACCATTCGATAATCAAAGTACTGTCTCTTTAAAAAAAACTTCAATACTTCACCAAACCTGCCTATGTGGACCTTCTACAGACATTTTCTAAGTCTTTGTAGATCGAAGAAAAATCCTTCGAACGTACGCTAAAATCGTTTGATTCAAAGGATTTAATCGTTCGATCAGATGATTTTCCTTCGATCGTTCAAACGCTAAATTTGGTGAAAAATCCTTCGACTTCGATATTCGAAGTTGAAGGATTTCAATTCGAGGGTCGAATTTCGAAGTTTTTTTAACTTCGAAATTCGAACCCTTAGTAAATCTGCCCCTAAATGTGGACTTTTGAAAGGAAGGAAATACAGGGATATAGAAGATAGCTCATAGTACAAGTTGATCCTGATCCCATTTTTCCCCCTTGGAGGCAAATTGGAGAAGGTTCAGAGGGTTTTTCGCCTTCCTCTGGATCAACTGACAGTTAGGCAGGTTATATATAGACTTAAAATGTTGAACTTGATGGACGTGTCTTTTTTAAACCTACTGTGCTACTTTGTTACTAAGAACGCACCCTTGTGGCCTTGCACAAAACCACAGCCATAGCCAAGAGAATTCACCTCTTTTCTCCAATCTATTTCAGGAATATGTGACAGTGATGGACTTTCCTCTTTTTACTCATCTCATCGTATACAAACAGCTCACATCCTTACACTTGTGAAGGCAAAGCGAGTGTGGGAGCTGCTTAGCGAGTGTTGCATGTGATCGAAGTGTTGCATGTGAATTAAGTGTTAAGCAGCGTTAAAAACCTTAAGGCGTTTAAAACTGAAAAGGTGTTGGTGAGGAATTACATTTGGGAGACTGTAAGTACCCAGTGTAAATATGAGTGGGTTTGCTGGTATTACTCAGTGTGTGTCTTGTCACATGTATGTGGTGTTGGAGCAGCAGTTCCATGCAGTATTTACATGTGAGAGATGTCGGTGGGTTTTCATCTTGGAATCTGAGCTGCAGACTCTAAGAGGTGAACTTGTAGCACTGAGAGCATCGGCAAACGAGGGGGAGGAAAGGAGGCTCGCAGAGCAACCACTGGCAGGGGCTAGTGGAGTGGGGGGAGGAGAAGGGGCAGTGGAGGCTAATGAGGGAGGAAGGTTTGTGACAGTCAAGAGGGGAAGTAGGGGACAGAAGAGTAGGGGGGCTGGTCCACAGTTTGTCCAAAACAGCAAATTCGCCGTTTTGGCTGAAGATGCTGGGGAGGAAAACTCCGAACTGGCGTGTATGGAGCAGGCTGACTCTCGGAGCACCCCGGGAGGCAGTGGCTCTAATACGGGTGGTGGGGGAGTGCAAGGAAGGAAAGGCAGGTTCTAGTTATAGGGGATTCAATTATTAGAAAGGTGGATAGGGTAATCTGTCGCAAGGCCCCTACATGCCGAACAGTCTGCTGCTTGCCTGGTGCTAGGGTTCGGCATGTGGTGGAACGAGTTGACAGATTATTGGGAGGGGCTGGGGAAGACCCAGCGGTCTTGGTACACATAGGTACCAATGACAAAGTTAGAGGAGGTGGTGAAGTCCTCAAAAATGATTTTAAAAAACTAGGTTCAAAGCTGAGGGCGAGGACTTCCAAGGTAATTTTCTCAGAGATATTACCTGAGCCACGAGCAACGCTAAGGAGACAGCAGGAGCGTAGGGAGATTAATGCGTGGCTAAAAGATTGGTGTAGGGAGGAGGGTTTTGGGTTTTTGGAGAACTGGGCTGATTTTTCAGTCGGCTACAGGCTCTTTGCTAGGGATGGACTGCACCTCAATGATGATGGGGCAGCTGTTTTGGGAGAGAAGATGGCTAGAGGGTTGGAGGAGATTTTAAACTAGGTGTGGGGGGGGAGGGTTCAGTAAAAGATTCAGTGGTAGACAGGTTAGATGAGATAGTGGGCAAAGAAAGGGAAAATGGGGGAGGAGATTTGGCTAGGGATACTGTTAAGGATAGGGAGGACCACATGTCATATGTTCAATATGGTGCCAGTATTAAATGTATGTTTACAAATGCAAGAAGTCTGACTGGTAAAATGGGAGAGCTGGAGCTGCTGGTGATGGAAGGAAAATATGATGTGATTGGTGTGGCCGAAACATGGTTGAATGAGTCGCATGACTGGGCAGTAAATATCAGTGGCTATACTTTGTTTCGGAGGGACAGAGGCAATAGAAAAGGAGGAGGGGTATGTCTGTATGTTAGGCAGGATTTAAAAGCTCATATAAAGGAGGAGGTTGTGTTAGAAAATGAGGGGCCAGAAGTCGTATGGGTGGAGTTCTTCACCAATTGTAAAGAATCCAGCAAATTAATTGTAGGCGTATGCTATAGACCCCCTAATGTAAGTGAGGAGGAAGAGACAAAGCTCCTAATGCAAATAGAAAAGGCTGCTAGTTTAGGTAAAGTAATGATAATGGGGGATTTCAATTACCCAGATATTGACTGGAGCAACGGTACTGCCAGATCAGTTAATGGGAACAAGTTTATAAACTTATTGCACGACAATTTTTTAGCACAGGTTGTTGAGGAGCCAACCAGAAAAAATGCTATTCTTGATTTAGTGATCTCAAATGAAAGAGAGAAAGGTCTGGCACACAGAGCAGTTTAAACCGGGGTGCAACCCCTGGTGTGTTTATTGCATCAACAACGTTTCGGAGGGCGTTCCCCCTTCGTCAGGTGATACAGACAATACGTGCATAGCCCTTAAATAGGTAAGTGAACCCACCCCCTCATTAGACAAAAGGAATTAGAGTCCCATGTGTGTCCAAAAAAGTAGAAAAAAATGTTTCAAAAAAAGTCCATTCCAGGTGGAAGTCCATTTGTTCAATTGTAACAAAAAAGTAGCGGAACAGCCAGCAAGTAATTAAATAAGAAACAGTATACAAACTGACAAAAGTATCAAAAACTATATATTGTAACAAACACTTGTTGAACTGTCCCTATTAATCGAAAAAAGGTGTATTACCTTACCCTGGATGCATATTCGAATTTTTTTTCAATTTAATATCTGAAAAATAAAAGGGATGGTTAGTTAAACCAGCAGTAAAGATAAAAAATTTTTTTATATATTACAAAAAACATGTTAAATTGAATTCTTCATTCAAGCCTCTAGGGGACTGTGTCTGCAAAGTCCATATCCAGAAGCTTTCACGCTGTAATAATTTTTGTTTAAGGTCCTGTCCCTGTTTGACACTCACTCTTTCCAAAATCTGCCAACGGATCTGCGACACCCTATGTTTGTATTCGTAAAAATGTTTGGCTAAAGTGGTTTCCTGCTTTTTCTTTCTATCTGTTTTCTCCTCCACGTCTGGCTGAAAATTTCTTATAACAGATTTGTGTTCATTTAAACGAATTTTGATGGTACGTTGTGTCTGACCCACATACGCCAAGCCGCATGGGCATTTAATACAGTATATAACCCCCTTAGAGTTACACGTGTGGAAACCTTTAATGTTAAAAGGTGTTCCTTTAAGTGGGTGCATCACCTTATCCCCTTTGATTATGCCATTACAATGGCCACAGTTATGACAAGGGTGGGTACCTGTAGAGATTTTTGTAGTTGTTATGTATTTCTGTTTTTTAATCAGATCTTCAATATTCTTTCCCCTTTTATATGAAAAGATCGGAGGTAACGGGAAGATGTTGGACGTCTTAGGGTCTTTCTCCAAAATGCCCCAATATTTTAAAATAGTTTTTTTGATAAACCCCGAATTGGTGTCATAAGTGGACACAAAAGGTATTCTTTGAACCGTGTCCTTTTTTCTTTGCTGTAATAAACTTTCTCTAGGCATATTTCTAACCTCCTCTTGTGTTTTTTTAAACTTTCCTGTTTGTAACCTCTATCACTGAACTTTTGTATCATTTTCTCAGACTCCTGTTTAAATAGGTCGTCGGTACTGGTTATCCTTCTCACCCTCATCATCTGACTTTTGGGTAACCCTTTAAACAAATTAGGGGCATGGAAACTCGTGGGGCGTAATAACGTATTTCGATCCGTGGGCTTTGTATACACGGTGGTATAAAAAGTACCTTCATTAAGGGATACATTCACATCCAAAAAGTGTATTAATGTGGGGTGATTTTCCAATGTAAATTTAATAGTTTGGTGACATGAATTTAGGTAATCCAAAAACTGATTAAGGTGTTCTTGTGAACCCTTCCAAATAAAAAACGTATCGTCCATATATCTCATATAGGACTCAATGTACCCTGCAAATTCATTATTGGAAAAAATGAAATTCTGTTCAAAAAAATCCATGAAAATATTAGCATATGCAGGTGCCATGTTAGCACCCATGGCGCAACCCTGTACCTGTAAATAGAATTCATTATTGAATGTGAAAAAGTTATTGGTGAGAACCAATTCTAGTAATGTGCATAAGAAATTGATTTTGTATGTAGGTAAGTCCGTGTGTCCCAAATAGGTACGTACACATTCCACCCCCTCTTCATGTGGGATAGAGGTATATAAATCCCGCACATCCAATGAACACAAAATGCAATCACTCTCGGGTGCCTTGATATTATTCAATCTTAATAAGAAATCAGTAGTGTCTTTTAAACATGGTTTGAGTGTGGGGATTATATCCTGTAATGCTATGTCCACAAAAATAGCCAGTGGTTGAAGGAGTGAACCCACGTTAGACACTATAGGTCTCCCTGGAGGGTCCTTGAGGGTTTTGTGTATTTTGGGCAAAAAATAAATGTGTGGTACCTGGGCATTTTTACATAGCAATAAATCATATATACTTTCAGTGATCATGCCTTCCATCAGGGCAGAGTGGAAGGCATGATCACTGAAAGTATATATGATTTATTGCTATGTAAAAATGCCCAGGTACCACACATTTATTTTTTGCCCAAAATACACAAAACCCTCAAGGACCCTCCAGGGAGACCTATAGTGTCTAACGTGGGTTCACTCCTTCAACCACTGGCTATTTTTGTGGACATAGCATTACAGGATATAATCCCCACACTCAAACCATGTTTAAAAGACACTACTGATTTCTTATTAAGATTGAATAATATCAAGGCACCCGAGAGTGATTGCATTTTGTGTTCATTGGATGTGCGGGATTTATATACCTCTATCCCACATGAAGAGGGGGTGGAATGTGTACGTACCTATTTGGGACACACGGACTTACCTACATACAAAATCAATTTCTTATGCACATTACTAGAATTGGTTCTCACCAATAACTTTTTCACATTCAATAATGAATTCTATTTACAGGTACAGGGTTGCGCCATGGGTGCTAACATGGCACCTGCATATGCTAATATTTTCATGGATTTTTTTGAACAGAATTTCATTTTTTCCAATAATGAATTTGCAGGGTACATTGAGTCCTATATGAGATATATGGACGATACGTTTTTTATTTGGAAGGGTTCACAAGAACACCTTAATCAGTTTTTGGATTACCTAAATTCATGTCACCAAACTATTAAATTTACATTGGAAAATCACCCCACAT
This sequence comes from Xenopus laevis, assembly GCF_017654675.1. Lineage (NCBI taxonomy): Eukaryota > Metazoa > Chordata > Amphibia > Anura > Pipidae > Xenopus > Xenopus laevis. The sequence goes on along the minus strand of NC_054382.1, from coordinate 4,307,676 downwards.
TAATACACTTTTTGGATGTGAATGTATCCCTTAATGAAGGTACTTTTTATACCACCGTGTATACAAAGCCCACGGATCGAAATACGTTATTACGCCCCACGAGTTTCCATGCCCCTAATTTGTTTAAAGGGTTACCCAAAAGTCAGATGATGAGGGTGAGAAGGATAACCAGTACCGACGACCTATTTAAACAGGAGTCTGAGAAAATGATACAAAAGTTCAGTGATAGAGGTTACAAACAGGAAAGTTTAAAAAAAACACAAGAGGAGGTTAGAAATATGCCTAGAGAAAGTTTATTACAGCAAAGAAAAAAGGACACGGTTCAAAGAATACCTTTTGTGTCCACTTATGACACCAATTCGGGGTTTATCAAAAAAACTATTTTAAAATATTGGGGCATTTTGGAGAAAGACCCTAAGACGTCCAACATCTTCCCGTTACCTCCGATCTTTTCATATAAAAGGGGAAAGAATATTGAAGATCTGATTAAAAAACAGAAATACATAACAACTACAAAAATCTCTACAGGTACCCACCCTTGTCATAACTGTGGCCATTGTAATGGCATAATCAAAGGGGATAAGGTGATGCACCCACTTAAAGGAACACCTTTTAACATTAAAGGTTTCCACACGTGTAACTCTAAGGGGGTTATATACTGTATTAAATGCCCATGCGGCTTGGCGTATGTGGGTCAGACACAACGTACCATCAAAATTCGTTTAAATGAACACAAATCTGTTATAAGAAATTTTCAGCCAGACGTGGAGGAGAAAACAGATAGAAAGAAAAAGCAGGAAACCACTTTAGCCAAACATTTTTACGAATACAAACATAGGGTGTCGCAGATCCGTTGGCAGATTTTGGAAAGAGTGAGTGTCAAACAGGGACAGGACCTTAAACAAAAATTATTACAGCGTGAAAGCTTCTGGATATGGACTTTGCAGACACAGTCCCCTAGAGGCTTGAATGAAGAATTCAATTTAACATGTTTTTTGTAATATATAAAAAAATTTTTTATCTTTACTGCTGGTTTAACTAACCATCCCTTTTATTTTTCAGATATTAAATTGAAAAAAAATTCGAATATGCATCCAGGGTAAGGTAATACACCTTTTTTCGATTAATAGGGACAGTTCAACAAGTGTTTGTTACAATATATAGTTTTTGATACTTTTGTCAGTTTGTATACTGTTTCTTATTTAATTACTTGCTGGCTGTTCCGCTACTTTTTTGTTACAATTGAACAAATGGACTTCCACCTGGAATGGACTTTTTTTGAAACATTTTTTTCTACTTTTTTGGACACACATGGGACTCTAATTCCTTTTGTCTAATGAGGGGGTGGGTTCACTTACCTATTTAAGGGCTATGCACGTATTGTCTGTATCACCTGACGAAGGGGGAACGCCCTCCGAAACGTTGTTGATGCAATAAACACACCAGGGGTTGCACCCCGGTTTAAACTGCTCTGTGTGCCAGACCTTTCTCTCTTTCCTTGATCCATTGGGAGTGCCGTCTCCCTCAGGTCCTGGGCACCAGCATTACCTAACGAAGGGCCTGAGTGTGCGCGTGGTTTTCTCAGTACTACGTGATCTCAAATGACCCAGAACTTATAAGTCATTGAACCCCTGGGTAATAGTGACCATAATGTTATATCTTTTAATGTCTGGTGCAAAAAACAAAAATATACTGGGGCAACAAAAACCATGAATTTTGCCAAAGCTAATTTTAGTGCCTTGAGGGCTGCCCTACAGAGCATTGATTGGGGCATTAGGTTTTCAGCTAAAAACACAGAACAGAAATGGTTGTCCTTTAAAATGATATTAAATCATTACTGTTCTCAATTTATTCCCTTAAGGACTAAACGTAGAAGCTCTAAGAATCATCCTGTGTGGCTTAATACAGAGGTAAAGATGTTAATGGGAAAGAAGAGAAAGGCATTTAAAAACTACAAATCTGTAGGGACAGAAGCTGCATTTAATGAATATAAACACTGTAATAAATGTTGTAAATCAGCAATCCGGAAGGCTAAGAAAAGAAATGAAGAGTTAATTGCGGTGGAGGTGAAAACTAACCCTAAAAAGTTTTTTAAATATATTAATAGTAAAAAGATGCAGGTTGAGAGTGTTGCTCCATTAAATAATGGTACCAGTATGGTTGTAACAGATACAGATAAGGCAAATGTGTTAAATCAGTTCTTTTCTTCAGTGTATACAATAGAGGAGTCTGGGTTCACAGGCTCGCTTAATAACTGCACGAATGGTTCAGCTCAATCTAGTCAGTGGCTGACTCAGGATATGATTCAAAAAGCTTTAATACAAATTAATGTAAACAAGGCTCCAGGGCCTGATGGCATACACCCCCGGGTTCTAAGAGAGCTTAGTTCAGTTTTAGACCAGCCCTTATTTCTGATTTTCTCAGATTCACTGTCATCTGGTATGGTGCCTATGGATTGAAGAAAAGCTGATGTTATTCCAATATTTAAAAAGGGATTACGATCTCAGCCTGGCAATTATAGGCCAGTAAGCTTGACATCTGTGGTGGGCAAATTATTTGAAGGCTTGTTAAGGGATCACATTCAAAATTTTGTCCTAATGAATGGCATTATGAGTAGCAATCAGCATGGCTTTATGAAGGATAGGTCATGTCAGACGAATTTGATTGCATTTTATGATGTGGAAGGTAAGATTCTGGATAGTGGGGGGGCAGTAGATGTGATCTATTTGGATTTTGCCAAAGCGTTTGATACTGTGCCCCACAAACGACTGCTTTCTAAACTAAGGTCTGTTGGGCTTAATGAAGTCGTTTGCACATGGATAGGAAACTGGCTACAGGATCGGGTACAGAGGGTGGTTGTTAATGGGACATTCTCTACTTGGAGTAAGGTTCTTAGTGGGGTCCCCCAGGGCTCAGTATTGGGTCCACTTTTATTTAACTTGTTCATTAATGACTTAGGGGAGGGTATTGTAAGTAATGTATCAGTGTTTGCAGATGACACATAATTATCCAGCCCAATTAATTCCATCCAGGATGTGGCACTTGCAACAGGATCTTGACAAACTGGCAATCTGGGCAGCTAAGTGGCAAATGAGATTCAATGTTGATAAATGTAAAGTCATGCACCTGGGATGTAAAAATATCCACTTATACCCTTAATGAGACTGCACTAGGCAAATCCATTATGGAAAAGGACCTTGGAGTCCTTGTAGATGATAAACTTGGCTGTAGCAAGCAATGCCAGTCAGCAGCATCAAGGGCAAATAAGGTCTTGAGCTGTATTAAAAGGGGCAGAGAGTCATGGGAGGAGGGGGTCATTCTTCCACTGTATAGAGCACTTGTAAGGCCCCATCTAGAATATGCCGTACAGTTTTGGTCTCCATCACTCAAACAGGACATTATTGTATTAGAGAGGGTACAGAGAAGGGCAACTAAGCTGGTAAAAGGTATTGAAAATCTTAGCTATGAGGAAAGACTGGCCAAATTGGGGATGTTCACTCTGGAGAAGAGGCGCTTAAGGGGAGATATGATAACTATGTATAAATATATAAGGGGATCATATAACAATCTCTCTAATGCTTTATTTACCAGTAGGTCTTTCCAGCTGACACGAGGTCACCCATTCCGATTAGAAGAAAAGAGGTTCCGCCTAAATATTGGGAAGGGGTTTGTTACAGTGAGAGCTGTGAAAATGTGGAATTCTCTCCCTGAATCAGGGGTACAGGCTGATACATTAGATAGCTTTAAGAAGGGGTTGGATGGCTTTTTAGCAAGTGAGGGAATACAGGGATATGGGAGAGAGCTCATAGTACAAGTTGATCCAGGGACTGGTCCCATTGCCATTTTGGAGTCAGGAAGGAATTTTTCCCCCTCTAAGGCAAATTGGAGAGGCTTCAGATGGGTTTTTTTGCCTTCCTCTGGATCAACTGGCAGATAGGTAGTTAATAAACAAACAAAAAAAAAAAAAAAAGGTTGAACTCGATGGACATGTGTCTTTTTTAAACCTTACTTACTATGTTACTATGTTACTATGTTACATCACAGTTAGTGGTGGGCGAATTTGAAGCGTTTCGCTTTGCCGAAAAATTAGTGAATTTCACGTGAAATTCGCAAAACGGCGAACAATTTGCGAAACTACGCCAGCGTCTCGTTTTTGACGGCGGCGCCCATTTTTTGATTGCGGCGGCCGTTTTTTTAGCGGGCGTTTCGCAAATTTATTCGCTGGCGGCGAATCGCGTGAAGTCGCCGCAAATTCGCGTCTGGCGGATAAATTCGCCCGTCACTAATCACAGTGTCTCCGCTGGTTAATACATAAAAAGGAGATGCATTTGCCTTTCTATATTAACGTCCCCTTGTGACATGGGGAATAATTTAGTATGTTTTAATTTGCAATACAATGTTAATTGTCTTTTCATCCTGCTTGTTGAGGGTTCCTTCTTCATCCCAAATCCCACTGCCCCCAAATGATTATTCATTGAGGGAATGAAACGTATGACGGGCTGAATAAGATATTAACAAGCGTGTGATTGAGGTTTATATGGTTTGCTATTTCTCTAAAGTATCATCCCATTCTGTCTCCCATGTGACATCAAGCGGTTACATCAAACATCACAAAGCTGAAAGTGATAATGACACATGGATTTAATGGTTAACAAGTGGTGCTGTGGGATAGGGATGTAGCGAACCGCCGAGTATGTGTTCGCGAACGCCGTTCGCGAACACCGGCAAAAAATGCAAACAGTTCGCGAACTGTTTGCGAACTTCGAACATCCGAAAATCGTTCGATTCGAACGATCGAAGGATTTTAATCGTTCGATCGAAGGATTTTCGTTCGAATCGAACGAAAATCGTTCGATTTTAGCGATCGAATGGTCGAACGATTTTGACGCGAACGCCTATTGGCGAACGTCGCGCGACGTTCGCGAACTTGCGGCGGACGCGAACAGTCGAAGTTCGCGCGAACTAGTTCGCCAGCGAACAGTTCGCTACATCCCTACTGTGGGACTATAACATTAATACAGAATTTCTGAGGAATTAACGACCCTCTACAAGTACCGTATCTCTAGCAATAAATTAAAGAGAAGAAAATACCTTGGTGCTAAAAGAATGACATTTACTAAACATGAACATCTAAGGTGAATAAACAAATATATTCCAGCAAGGTAAGCTTAAAATGCTGTTCAAAGGTTGTTGAACTCTTAGATTTCCCTGCCAAAATGTGTTAAGTACTGGGGAATAGAAATAGAAATGTAATAGTACTGATCTGTATAGGCAATAAAAACAGTAGGGGGTACATTATCCCTTTTATTACATTACATTCCTTATAATACATGAGTGATACTCAGAGTTCCCTGTATAACTCAGCCTGCAGCCTTGTGCCTTTATATGGTCACAGAACAACCCCTCAGTGACTTCTAATATCCTTATCATTTACAGTAGGGGGTACATTATCCCTTATAATACATGAGTGATACTCAGAGTTCCCTGTATAACTCAGCCTGCAGCCTTGTGCCTTTATATGGTCACAGAACAACCCCTCAGTGACTTCTAATATCCTTATCATTTACAGTAGGGGGTACATTATCCCTTATAATACATGAGTGATACTCAGAGTTCCCTGTATAACTCAGCCTGTAGCCTTGTGCCTTTATATGGTCACAAAACAACCCCTCAGTGACTTCTGATATCCTTATCATTTACAGTAGGGGGTACATTATCCCTTATAATACATGAGTGATACTCAGAGTTCCCTGTATAACACAGCCTGTAGCCTTGTGCCTTTATATGGTCACAGAACAACCCCTCAGTGACTTCTAATATCCTTATCATTTACAGTAGGGGGTACATTATCCCTTATAATACATGAGTGATACTCAGAGTTCCCTGTATAACTCAGCCTGCAGCCTTGTGCCTTTATATGGTCACAGAACAACCCCTCAGTGACTTCTAATATCCTTATCATTTACAGTAGGGGGTACATTATCCCTTAAAACTAAAATACCTCACTGATTTCCAGCACAAAGACCGGTATACTCATTGAATTTAGCAGCAAACACTAAAGAAGTGATCAGTCAATACAATCAATAGATCTGACAGTGACAATACACAGACATGGGGATCCTCCGGCCATGCTCCTCTAATCCCCAAATTAAACACATTCATTTGGATGAAGATCAGTCAAACATCCTAAGAAAGAAGTGGCTTCTGTTGGATCTGGGCAGAATCCTATCATTCACAGTAGGGGGTACATTATCCCTTATAATACATGAGTGATACTCAGAGTTCCCTGTATAACTCAGCCTGCAGCCTTGTGCCTTTATATGGTCACAGAACAACCCCTCAGTGACTTCTAATATCCTTATCATTTACAGTAGGGGGTACATTATCCCTTATAATACATGAGTGATACTCAGAGTTCCCTGTATAACTCAGCCTGCAGCCTTGTGTCTTTATATGGTCACAGAACAACCCCTCAGTGACTTCTAATATCCTTATCATTTACAGTAGGGGGTACATTATCCCTTATAATACATGAGTGATACTCAGAGTTCCCTGTATAACTCAGCCTGCAGCCTTGTGCCTTTATATGGTCACAGAACAACCCCTCGGTGACTTCTAATATCCTTATCATTTACAGTAGGGGGTATATTATCCCTTATAATACATGAGTGATACTCAGAGTTCCCTGTATAACTCAGCCTGCAGCCTTGTGCCTTTATATGGTCACAGAACAACCCCTCAGTGACTTCTCATATCCTTATCATTTACAGTAGGGGGTACATTATCCCTTATAATACATGAGTGATACTCAGAGTTCCCTGTATAACTCAGCCTGCAGCCTTGTGCCTTTATATGGTCACAGAACAACCCCTCAGTGACTTCTCATATCCTTATCATTTACAGTAGGGGGTACATTATCCCTTATAATACATGAGTGATACTCAGAGTTCCCTGTATAACTCAGCCTGCAGCCTTGTGCCTTTATATGGTCACAGAACAACCCCTCAGTGACTTCTCATATCCTTATCATTTACAGTAGGGTGTTCATATAACACATGAGAGATCACAACTTGCAAAAGATTATTTCCTCCATTTACTTTTTCCTACAAAGATAGAGATGATTCCTTACAGTGTTTTTTTCCAAGGAAGCTCTTAAAATGACTCTACCAAGATAGAAAAGATCGACACATTTTTTAAAAATGATTTCCTTCTATCTGTGTAATAATAAAACAGTCGCTTGTACTTGATCCCAACTAAGATATAATTAATCCTTATTGGAAGCAAAACCAGCCTATTGGCTTTATTTAATGTTTACATGATTTTCTAGTAGACTTAAGGTATGAAGATCCAAATTATGTAAATATCCATTATCTGGAAAACACCAGGTCCCAAGCTTTCTGGATAACAGGTCCCATGCATGTACAAGTGGAGTAGCCACAAACATGGAGTAATAGTGGTCACCCTACTATAGTGCCAGGAGCACCCAGAACCTAAAATATCATTCTGATTTTGAACCCGTTGGAGGTGCAGCTCCATTATTTGGGAACCTCTGGTTTGATGGAAAGTTCTAACAGAAAACGGTTTTACTCATGAGTAAAGACTATGAGGTCTGCCCTTTAAGAGATAATTCTGTGCAACTCCTGATAAAGAAATTAATTTTCCGTGAGACACAGCCCTTGACTTCAAATAAAGTAGGAAAACACAAAGCTGAGATGAGTAAAATGAGAAAACGAAATTCATTTCTGCTTTATATTGAAATGTCACCAGTGTCATTTACATAAATGGCAGTTGAATTGAATGTGATAATAGGCAGCATTTGCAGGAATATTCCGTGTAATATTTACAGGAGCAGAAGATGTTGATAGAAAACAATTCATTGCCAGTATTTTCATTGGAAAAAGCAAAGAAAGGTGATTCTGTTCATTTGCATCTATTTAGAATAAAGATTGAAACTAGAGAAATGCAAAATAATCTTGCTACTTTATTTGTAAAAATAGCTTCAGATATATTTTTAATTATAGGTATGGGACCTGTTATTCAGAATGCTCGAGAACTGGGGGGGTGTCAGATAAAGGATCTTTCCGTAATTTAGATCTTCATACTTTAAGTCTACTAGAACATTAAATAAACCCAATAGGCTGGTTTTACTTCCAATAAGGATTAATTATATCTTAGTTGGGATCAAGTACAAGTGACTGTTTTATTATTACCGTATATACTCGAGTATAAGGCGATTTTTTCAGCCCCCAAAATATGCTGAAAAACTCTACCTCGGCTTATACTCGGGTCAAGTGCAAAAACGGTCGCCGGCGTCTAGGAAAAGTCGCCGGCGCCTAAGAGTAGTCGCCGGCGTCCAAGAATAGTCTCCAAGAATAGTCGCCGGCATCCAAGAATGGTCACCGGCATCCAAAAACGAGACGCCGGCACCTCCAATGGCAGCACAAACCATCAATTTTTTGATTGAAACTTACCAGAAGCTGCTGCATTTCTCACCCTAGGCTTATACTCGAGTCAATAAGCTTTCCCAGTTTTTGGAGGTAAAATTAGGTACCTCGGCTTATACTCGGGACGGCTTATACTCGAATATATACGGTACACAGAAAAAGGAAATCATTTTTAAAAATGTGAATTATTTGGATAAAATGGAATCTATAGGAGACGACCAATCTGTAATTCAGAGCTTTCGGGATAACATGTTTCAAGATAAGGGATACCATACCTTTATCTGTAAGTTTATATAAGTAAAGTATTAATTAAGAGGAGAACTAACGTTTTTTCCACAGAATGTTCCATCTCTGCATATTGGTATATGTACGGTATATAAGTGATAACAGTTCCCAAACTGTGAATAGACCAGCCTCAAGGTCAGTTAAGGTGAGATTAAGGGTGAGTGTTTATTTGTGCCCTGGGTACCCCTGGAACTGTAGCAGGGTGACACCCCAATGTTTCTATATATCTGTAACCTTGTTATGAGCTAAGGGGGCCCAGTCTGAAGGCCAGTTAGGGGGAGATTTGGGGTGAGTGTTTATTTGTACCCTGGGTACCCCTGGAACTATAGCAGGGGGACACCCCAATGTTTCTATATAGCTGTAACCTTGTTATGAACTAAGGGGGCCCAGCCTGAAGGTCAGTTAGGGGGAGATTTGGGGTGAGTGCTTATTTGTACCCTGGGTACCCCTGGAACTATAGCAGGGTGACTGTTACCCCAATGTTTCTATATATCTGTAACCTTGTTATGAGCTAAGGGGGCCCAGTCTGAAGGCCAGTTAGGGGGAGATTTGGGGTGAGTGTTTATTTGTACCCTGAGTACCCCTGGAACTATAGCAGGGTGACTGTTACCCCAATGTTTCTATATATCTGTAACTTTGTTATGAGCTAAGGGGGCCCAGTCTGAAGGTCAGTTAGGGGGAGATTTGGGGTGAGTGCTTATTTGTGCCCTGAGTACCCCTGGAATTATAGCAGGGTGACACCCCAATGTTTATATATATCTATAACCTTGTTATGAGCGAAGGGGGCCCAGCCAGAAGGCCATTAAGAAATATGGGGTGAGTTTTTGTGCCTTGTGAATACCCTGAACACAAATATACAGATGAGCTTATTTCAATTATTTAGGGGTCACAGAGTCCAATATCCCTGCACATGTATATCTCTTAAATGTTTTAAGTCTGATTGGGCACAGTATACCCTGGAATACATTTGGTCTGTAGTGCTGGGAATTATAGTTTAATAAAGTGAATGTTCTGAACACGGCTCTGGACCATTCTTGAAACTATTTAATCTTACTTTTTTTTAAATCCCCATTTGCAAAGATATATTTACCTATAAACAGTTCTTAATAATAATACAGTGACACCCGACTTACACTGTCCTTCATGGTCGTAAAAAAGCAGTCCCAGGCTGACACCACTTGGGGGTGCTAAAGTATATGCTGTATACACGTTCAACCATTGAGTTACCTGCTTTTGAGATCCAATGCCAACTGACGTTTTTGTAGCCCTTTAATTTTGAAAGAGTCACAGATACAAAGGACATACTGTAGGGCATTTGTGACAGTGATAACATGTGCTACATCAACATCATAAATCAAAGGCTACTCTTTAATAGGCAACTAAAATCTGCTACCATCTCTAGAAGGCAAAGTGGTTAAGGAATTTATTTCTTCTCCAATAGGGATGTTCAAATCCAAGGACATGAAATCTCACCTCATATAGACACTGGTTCAAGATAAGGTGGAACATTTCCCCATTGTTGTTCCACAACTTAAACCTAATATTCAAACTAAAAATGATTGTCAAGTTTATTTTTGTATTAAGAATGGAGGGTTTAAAAATAAGTCATCCTAGATCTTGGTTATGGTGGGGCTGTTCATGTGTTTGAGATGATGGATTTGTTCTACCTGGGATATAATTCAAAAGTAGGTTATGTTCCTTTGGGACTTTTTATTATTAACCTGAGATGATCAGATCTGAATGTGAGTGAGCAGTGGCAACAGATATGTGCTAAACTAGAAAGCAAGTTGTGAGGAATGTGGAGGAAAATCTACATCCAAAGATGATAGACCTGTATGATTTAGCAATGACCTTTGATGCCTTGGTCCTGCCTCCAGTCCAAGAGCCCATCCAAGATTATCCAATTCCCCCCAGGAACCCAGTCCTACCTGGTTTTGTGGTTTTCACTCACTGCCTATTTAAGTTACCATTGAGACTGAAAGAGAAGCTACACCCCACCAAATGCAACAAAGGTCATCTCTACAACCTGTAGTGTAGAAGAGAGGGATGCAGCTGTGCTCCTGGTCCTCCTTCCCATTGGAAGGTATTGTTAAGGCTAACTTCCTAGCCCACCATTAGATCCCTAACCTAGGAAATCCCTCGGTCAATCAAATCCAAGATGGGAAAGGGGATGGGGTCCTGGCTTCCTAGTAATGTCATGCCCTTCTTCTCTTCAATGATGCCTGGGTCATTTGGCTCCACATGTGTTGTATGTGATTCTTTTCCATTGGCTGACAAAATGACAGTTGGCTCCAAAATGCATCAGATTGTTACATATATGTTTCTGTCTGATTGTGCTCATATAATAAAGATGGAATATTAAAGATATGTTATCACTAAGGAATAAGATATGGTCAATTTCAGGTGCTTCAAGTCTTGTAGAAGTGCAGCTTGAGTGCAATAATTCCTATAATCCCTTGAAAGGGTTAAGACATTTGCAGTGTAATCCCCTGGTGAATTCAGGAATAGAACCACACATTAAGCACACGGACACAAACATCAATATCTCCAGACATGTTTTTTCACTAATAAAGCATGTCTCTCTCAATCTCCATTCTAAATCCCACTAACAACAACCCTAATGCCACCACCATGGAAATTAATGGGGGAATAAATACCCTTGGCCGCCAATTACATGCCTTTAAGTAAACACACCTGATAGTATTATCCCGTATATATCCGACTGCGTCAATATCTCCCACATTTGTTATGGAAAAATGACACTTTGACAACAGCTAAATATAAGTATTTGAGGTTCGTCTCACTATTAAAAACCACAGAGAAAAACAGATCGAATGCTAATTACCATGGGTCTTGGCAGCAGATAAATATAACCAATAAGTTGGATGAAGTAAAACCTCGCTCACATTTTGGCCTTGTGGCAATAAATGAATGTTTTACTCGTAGAACGATTGATTTTCCTTCGCAAACACCATTGATTTTTTTTTTCTATTTTTTTCCTTTTAAGCTGAACTTGTGATTTTCTAATGATGGTTTAATAGAGAAATGATCACCCAGGCTTAGTGCTGGAAGTGCTTTGCTTAGTTCACATTTTGGTTTCCATCAACAGGATAGGAGATGTGGTGGGAAAGAGGCCAGAATTGCCTCTGGTCAAGTGTTTTGGCTACTGTATATTTGACTTTAAGGTTCAACTGTCACATGGGGTGGTGTTTGGACAGATCTTCTTGTGATCCAATAACAATTGGGAGGGACCTATGCCACTTTCTGTGGGATGGAAGGGTCATCATTGGATGGTTAGGATTTGGATATTTATGCACCTGTTGTGTTTATGGAATGATGGCTAGAATATTTGCAATCTACAGTATGTTGACAGACAAATTACACAGTAAGCAGAAGGTCATCCCCTGTATGGTCACTCTAAATGAGATATTCTAAACTGCTTATAAATCCAGGGACACCATCATAAATCAGAGGGCACAATACTATTTAGTTGCTAAAGCTCTTCTTTCAAGGAGACCCTAGTTACGACCCACTGCCTACCCAGGCCATCTTGGGGTGGGGTCTCTAAGTAATAGAATAGCAAAAAACCCAAACTGTAGGCTCAATAGAGTATGTCTCTGATCCACCATGCCAAGTGATGACATTTTATACCCGAACATATCCAAACCCAATCAACTTTCTGAGAAGGCCTCTCCTTTAAGGGATTGTCAGGTCAGTTGAAGCCCCTCTACTGTGAAAGGACTCTTGACAGTCCCCTACAGATGATGGCCCTAAGCACATTCCCCTCCTTAATAATTCCAGGGTGCAGCAAGGGTTGGTTTTCCGCCAATTAAAACTCTAGAATCTGTTTTGTAGGCTTCTACTAAAACACCTGGAAAGGAACATCACTTCAGCGTGCAAAGCATTGTGAGAACTGAAGTCTTGGATGGAGGATGAAGCTGATTTTAGTTGCCTACACTGAGTTATTGAACATTTAAGAAAGTTGCTTAGAATTATGTTTTGGAGAGTTAAAGGTTTCATAGATTGTCCATAAGGTGTGGTGTAGGGATAATATTATGGTGGTTGGGCTGCTGGGTTTCATTTTAGTTTTCTTAGTTCATTTAGCCGGTTTTCCTTATTTGGAAAATCAGGCAGCCTGTCTTGACCAGGACAGTCCTTCTGAAACCCGGGCTGTCTGGGGTCAAAACCAGAATGGTGGCATCCCTACTTGCACCATATTTGCCTCCTCACACTTCTCCTCTTGCTCTTGCTCTTGCTCTGCTCTGGCGTAATCGCTTCCGCTGGGGACTTGGTGGGCAGCTTAGAGCCCAATCCCCACTGGAGATATGGTCAGCATGCATTAACCTGGGCCTTTGTGACCTGGGAGTCTAAGTTCTCCCAAGAAACCTATTTATCTTAAATTGTTACAAAAGTATCTATTCTGGGCACTCTGCCAAAAGGCAATTAAGTTAGAAACGTTGTATCTTTTTTTGGCTGTATAGTGCAGGAGATCAAAGAAAAAAGTCGGGACATTCAGTAACAAACCAGGGGCTGGGGGCTCAGATGTCAAAATCGGGGATTGTCCCACGACAGACAGGACAGTTGGGAGGTATGGAACTAACAACTCATTTTTTGTACTAATTATTTGCAGGGGGCGCCCAGCCCCCTGCAAAGAAATCTTCAGAGGGTCCCAGCGCACTCTGATCCTAATCCTCCCGCCCACTTCCTGTGCTACCTCTGCCCCTCCCATGTCCCACCTCTGCCCCACCCCGACTCTGCCCACTCCAGCCTGACTTGCTTCCCCCTTCCTCGCTGCAGGTAAGGAGCGGCTGGGGAGGAGGGGGATTTTTATTAGCTACTGAGGAAGCAGACCCCACAGTCCGGGCCCTCCAGTTCCTTGAACCCCTAGGAAATAACACAGCATTTTGGGTGAAAAGCGAAATTTTGCAGAAGCATTTTCGTAAAGATGATCTTCCTCTTTAACTGAATAATAACCAGCTGCTAATTGTTTTAATACACAAACATTTACCTGCCAGTCAAAGCCTCTTTTAAGGTGGAAATTACCCTTTTTAACAAGCGCTAATGATTTTCTAACGGGAAATCCAAGCAAATGAATTTGCTATTAAAGGGGTGAATCCTGATACTAATGAATTCCGCGCCGACTGCTAATCTGCATGAACATTAAGTGTGAATTATTGCCATTGGCTAATTACAGGCAGGGGTAAGTGTATTTGCACAGGGCTGATGTTTGGGCTCCTTTCATTAGGGCCAAAGCCTCTCTTTATGGAGACTGTTCATGAATAGCGACTGATTTGCCTACAGGCCATAAAACAGCCGCCATGGATCCGCTGCCTGAACAAATTATTTTCAGATATGACCTCTAATGGGTGTTGAAAATATCAGACCGCAAACGCGCCTTTATTCCGAAACAGATCCGAGGGCAGTCCCACGACATTCCGGCCAGAGGGAAGCAAATTATTTTTTTTTTCATTCCCATCTGGACACAGGGATAAACTTCACTCCCTGACATTGTTTATTTGCTTTATATCATTAGCAGAAAGGGGCGTGTCTAACAGCTAATACATATTCATGAGAGGGTGTCCCTCATTTTAGGGTGACGCCCACGGTGATATTTTCAGTTGCCCTTTTTTTAATTATTTTTGAGCCGCAGCACGAGAGTTAAAGCAGGTTCCAATAAACCAACATAAAAACCAAGCAGTGGTTTAAAGGGAAAAAAAAATTCAAACTCAAACATGTTTTTAAAGATATTAAAGGAGAGATTATTTGGGGGGTCAAATTGAATGGATTCACAGCAAAATTTGTCACTGCGTCATCTGCAATATTTTTTCGTGAAACTGCAGCAAAAATCCACTACGAAAAATTTCACCGTGACAAAAAAGTCATCATAAGAAAAAAAAAACTCATTGAAAGCATTTGGACAAAAAAGTCGCCGAGACAAAAAAGTTGCCCAGGCAAAAAGGTCGCCACAAGGAAAATGCATTTGGAATGAGAAAAAATTGTTGTGTGTCTGTCGCAAGTAAAAAAAATGTTGACACATTAATTTCAATGCGTTTTTTTTACAGTTTCACTATTTTTTCAGTAAAGTGACGGGACAGATTCGCTTATCACTACAAGACAGCCCATGGCACGCAAGAGCCACATGATCTGGTTATGTACGAGTGACAACCCTACTTGTATCTCTTGTGTCACCCTAGGGAAGGGGGTAAATGACCAGAACATAAATTATTTGGTAATTTCTGTGTATAAGGTTTCCACGTGTCCATTCTTAACTGGGCTATTCAATTTAAAATACCCAAACAAAAGCCTGGCCAATACCAGCCTCTGATAGGGTATCCCAGGGTTTAAAACCCTTTTAAATAAAAAGCTAGACAAGGCGAGGGTTGGAATACAGGTATAAGCTGCCTATAGCAGGGTGCTTCTATACTTACTCCCCACTGTAGCACATTGCTAGTGATGAGTGTGTTGACCCAAAACCTGCAGTGATCCATGGGTTGACCTCCAGTTGAGCAGGTTTAGGTTGAACTTTGGCCTGCCATTGTGGGTTAGGGTTGGGTGTGGATCAGACTGGGGAAATATACTTTTCCACAGTTCTCATGTTTTGAAACCAGAGGCGCACACATACAGGTGCACAGATAGACCTGGGTAAGGACTGGGTACAGGTCCTACAATGGCAACATTTTGCAGCTAAGGGTCTGGCAGGTTAGGGTTGGATGCAGGTTTTTTCTGCACATCACTTATGCTTGCCTTACATTCTGAATCTGGACATGCTAATTGCCTGTTAGTTAATGGCACTGTCCTTTAAATGATGTTTCCTGTAAGACTTCTGTAATTATCCAGGTCATGGGAAGAAGCAGATGTAAATGGAACCGGGTTTCATGCTGATCTAATGTGTAATTACCTGTATTAGCTGGCTCCATGCACCCTGTAACATGCAGAGCACTTATCTGACGCTCTCTGGGCATTTCATTAGGACAAATATGGAGCTGCCTATGGAGACCCACTGGAGAGGTCCATATCAACACTCCAATGCAGCCAAATATTCAGCCATATAGGGCCCCATATAACCTGCTGACCAATGTCGGACTCCCGGTGGGGAAGTAAAACAATCTAGAGGCACACAGAGCTGAGCAAGGACCTCTACCATTGTGCACCAGACAGCATTGTAATTATCTTCTACAAGGGTGTTCGAAAGCCAGATTTCTATTGGCCCAGGTGTCAGTGGGCCCTCATGCTGAGGGCCTATTTCAATGAGACCAAAGAGGCTAAATAGATGGAATAATATATTATAGTATGTAAAGAAAAGAGACAAGGAGAATAGAGTTTGAGTGAGGAGAGGAAGAACAATAGTACTGAGAGTGGCCTCTGGTTTAAGGTTTTTTGATAGGACCCTGTTGTCCCAGTCCGACACTGGGAGGGACAGATATACTTGCTATAATGAATGCCTTGTAGTAAACAAATAAATTATATAGATCGAGTAGAGATGGATGATAAAAGAAAGGACGTGAGACTGACACCGGGAACAGTATCGAATATAAATGTTGTCATTAAAAGCACTGAAACCAGAACGAGCCAAACAAGAGAGATCAGGTAATTATCTGCTTGGCCTTTACATATAACTCCCACGCTGCTCCTCTAACGACATTATCCTAGCGGCAATATTACCAGTACCATCAGGGAATGATAAGAATTCCATTGAATGATGACATTCAGCCCACCAGCCACGTCTGAATAGAAAGATATAACCAGCGGAACATTGTTTGGGAATCCAGCATGTGCTTGTCGTATCAGGTGGTACTGGGCACTCTTGGGTAAGTGTGGACTATTTTATTATGAAACGTTGGCCAATTTCACATTGGAGGGACTACGAGCTTCCTGGCTAGGGTAGGGAGGAGACCTGGGGTCAAGGTGAGGAAAGATACCCCAAGTTACACCACTGAATTTTCAACCCTACAAAGCTCTGTCATCTAAACAACTGTGAGCTTGTGGGTTCCCATACATACAAGGTGATGCCGGCCATGGGGTAAAGGGGAATATTTGGACCATTAGAAAGGAACTGCTAGTGAGGTGTCTCAGATATGATGAGAATAACAGAACGGAAATCTATGCTGACAACTTAACACAAAACAGTGCTCAACAGCTGCAGAAGGGGCCCAGGAGACAATATCCTGGGAATATAAGATTCAGATGTCTGAAGGCTGCAGTGGATAAGTATAAAGGATGACATGATAATAAGGATCAATCCACATCTTCTCTATCTATGGTGTCTGTCCATCTATTCCTCACAATATAAGTTAAAACATCCCTATGCAGTCCCATTGGTCCCCAGTTTGAAATCTCTACTCTGCATCTTCCTTTAGGCAGAAGATAGAAAAATAGTTTGTTTTTCTTGGTGGGTGCAGTTTACAGAGACTACACTAAGCCAATCACTTCCTTAAGGACTTGACTGCGTCCCAGAGACATATAATATTGTGTATAATATAGAGACACAACATAGAAATAAACTGCTAACCCTAAATAAACATGGCTATACATGGCTAAACATTGGAGGGTCCTGGAAAAGATCCAGAATCTAAATACTCAATTAGCTCTCTTTAGTCAAAGACCAAGAGGCTTGGGAGCTGCAAGTGACTTGTTTAGAGAGCCATGACCCTTAAGGTTACTATACCTACATGTATTCCAATCTGCTAAGGTTTCTTCCAGTCCTTCTACATATCTTTCTAGAGCACTGCAGTTGCCACTGTCTTAAAACACTCAGATCAGATGAGTACCCATCCATTCTGCAGTTGGCACATTATTAAAAACCTTTTCTTTTGCACTTACTGGACACTTGTTGGACTTGACTACAATGGGTTTTGACAAGAAAATGCTAAATCTGTTAGGAGCCCCTCTAACCCCAAGGTAAATTATTTGTTTCAATCAGGACTTCTTCAATGTCCTTCAACCAGGGTCGAACTGGATTGGTAGGACACCAGGAAAAAACCCGGTAGGCCCTGGCCCTTGTGGATCCCACCAACACAGGACCTGCTCCCCACTCTGGGCACTGCACTCTTACCTCCACCAAGCCCTGATCAAGGCTGCAACAAGATATGCTAAGGTGGGGAATGGAGGAAGGTTGCAGTTGGGGAAGGGGGCCCTGAGGCAGAGGGGGTTTGTGGTCCCCTGAAACGGCATCCTTTATGGACGCCAGTCCAACCATTCCAATGCTGCCTTTAACTTCTTTGTTGTTCTAAAGGCAAATGAGGGCATAACTGGGCTTGATTGATGTCTTATAAACACGTCAATGAGCCAAATTAGTGTTAGTTTAGAAAAGAACTGCAAACATACTAAATGGTTAAAAGTATCTTGACACCAGATCTAATTGGTGGAATTGCCAATGTAAGCCACACCCATTGCATGGATGTATAATTAAAACATTATGCATGGATGTATAATTAGCACAATGTGGAAGGACATTTTCTTGCCCAACTCTTATACTTCCAAATAGAGTCTAATTGCAAAGGACAACCCTAAATCACAAACCTGGATGGGAAGGAGCTTACCAAAATACATCAATATTAGTTGGTGTGGCCTACATTCTGTTGATCTTTACATCTGCAATGGTTGGAGGTCACGGGTCTCTTTCCCATGTCCAAGTTCAGCCCTGATGATAATTTCCTTTTAAACCAGAGAAAACTTAAGGGTCACCAATTGTCTTGAGCAACAACTCCCAGCAGCTAAAAAGAATTCTGGGACATGTAGTTCCCGGCAGCTGTAGATGCACACGCTTGACTAACAATAACAATAAATCCTTTCCTGTAGAGATAACATCTAAATTTAGTGCCCGAATCACAGAGCAGTAAACCCAAGCTTGAAAGGTCTTCTATTCTAATACACCAGAGATAAACCTCACTTTTATGACTTGGCATGATATTTTATTGTTTTCCATTTGTATGCTCTTCAGAGCTCCGTCTGGGTACAGCAGGATCCAGTGACTGATACATTCCATCTCCTCCCCCCCAGACAATACAATATGAGAAATTCCCAATAACTCTGACAACAAATGGACCTCACCCCTCCAAGGGCACCTAGCAGAGGCTGCACGGACAATAAAATAGAAATAAATGAAGCCAATACTACTTTATTCTCCATGAATCACCAACTGGAGAATCTCTGGCTATAGAAATGTAACAATACAATATTTTCTTCTCAAACAAACACATCAGGTTCTAATGGGGAATAAATTACGTCCACTTTATGCTTTGCTAGGAGCGAGGAAGCTGATGGCTGGATGATGGTGTTACGAGGAGGAGGTGCACAGAGCAGAGCATCAGAAAGAGATTTTCTTTTTGTTTTCCCTTTTGTTACTGTCACACTAGTGTATAGGTTCTTATTACTTCTCACAGCTTTTCAGAAGAATGCTTGTAAGTAGTGATGGCCGAATTTATTCGCCAGGCTCAAATTCGCTGTTAATTCCCGCAATTCACCTGCCGCGTCAAAAAAATGGATGCCGGCATCCAAAAAATTAGCGGGAAATTCTCGATTTTTTAAGCAAAGCGAAACGGGCCAAATTCGCCCATCACTACTTGTAAGGCAGGGCCCAAGACCCAGTACTAAGGTGGCTTCAATCCAGCAAGAACTGTTTTTATTGGAGCTCTTCGGGTGCATCCTGGGAGTTGGGTGAAGTTCGAACTCTTTCTAACGTGTCCATCTGGTGACATTTTGTAGAAAAGCTGTGGTCTTTCCATCCCAAAAAGCAAGAATGTTTTTTATGGAGTTTCTAAAGTAAACAGGTGACCAACAATCAGAAGGAAGGTGGGTTCATGAGTTGGCAGCTTTATGTGGCATTAGGCTTGGAAACATCAGATAAACCAGTCTAAAAGTCTCAACAACACCCAATCCGATAACATGGGACTCTGGTCAGATACAGATATCATGGGGAAGAGGGATATTAACAGGACAGTAGAGCGGGTTGGGTCACATTAGGTTACTATATTTCTAATTCTACAAAGAATAAACCCAAAATAATACCGAACTGTTGGAAATATTTTTCTGTTCTTGCTGGGAAATGCCCTGTTCTTTGACAGACAAGGCAAAGAGTAATTTTTGACACACTTTTTTAAAATAAAATGCCCACAATGGCTCAGTTTGCTGCAAACTGGTCATCATCTTAATTTTTCTCAAATTAGAAGACATTGGTTGCAAGAGCTTACGATCTTAAAGGAGGGGAAATTTCTGGGGAAATGTTATGCTGATTTCTGATCTAATCAAGGTGTGTCACATAGGATACACACACACATATATATAGGTATGGGATCCATTATCCGGAAACCCATTATCCAGAAAGCACCAAATGACAGAATGGCTGTCTTCGATAGACTCCATTTTAGCCAAATAATCCATTTTTTTTAAAATAATTTCCTTTTACTCCGTAATATAAGGGCTGAACTCCACGGTGCGAGCTGGTCCGATCCGACACACTGAGCGGAAGCGCATGCGACGAGACAGACACGC
Organism: Xenopus laevis; assembly: GCF_017654675.1. Lineage (NCBI taxonomy): Eukaryota > Metazoa > Chordata > Amphibia > Anura > Pipidae > Xenopus > Xenopus laevis. The sequence goes on along the minus strand of NC_054382.1, from coordinate 4,287,457 downwards.
GCAATATAAGGAAAGTAATAGAAATGTCGGACCTTGTCGATGCGTGTACCCGACATGACACGACACAACGTGCGGCGTTTCGCATCTGACAGTCGGATACACTCATTGACAAGGTCCGACATTTCTATTACTTTGCTTATATTCGGCGCATCCGTCTCGTCGCATGCCCTAAAGTTCAGCCCTAAAACAGTAGCTTGTACTTGATCCCAACTAGGATATAATTAATCCTTATTGGAAGCAGAACCAGCCTATTGGGTTCATTTAATATTTACATGATTTTCTAGTAGACTTAAGGTATGAATATCCAAATTAAGGAAAGATCCATTATCTGGAAAACCCCAGGTCCCGAGCATTACTTGGCCCACCACCCTGCCTGCTCAGCACTTAAGCCCTAGGGTCAGCCTGCACTCCAACTCCTCACTGGCAGTTGGCCAACATAATCTTCTGCTACTAATCCTCCATGGACCCCCACTCCCCCTCCAATTGTGCCCCCTATTTTACTGCTCCCGAGAAAAGCACCAGTGGCTGTAGTTCCGGGCCTGTGCAAGAGATCATTACTTTTCAATGTCACAATGTCAGAGTAGGTACATGGCAAAAGCAGCATTTCATTATATATAATTCTGCACTGTATATGGAAAACAATGTATTTTCTTATTTTGTTTTACATTTTTTTTAATAAGAGAGCAGGGAAAGGTATGAATATTTGATGAGAGTCACAGGTGTATATACAGTATCAGAGACCTCACTGAATTATCTAACAGCTGAATGTTTGTTGTCTCCGCAAAAAATGGAAACTTTCAATGTCAAGACGGCTCCGGCATAGACGTTCCCTATTTCCATTTTCCTTTCACATAAAGTAAATGTTTCCCATTAAACCGGCAATGAAATATTTCCCCATTCCCCTGTATAAATATTTTCGAAGCCCCCCCCTCCCTTCCTATTATTAACTCTGCCGGATTCTTCACGATGGATTTTTAGTTAGGGAATTCCAAGTTCACCGGCAGGGGAACAAATATGGCTTTATAAGTCAGCCGAACATATTCTCCATGGGACAGTCGTTACTGGAAGCTTAGTGATAATGAATGTTAAATATTCCCTTCTGTAAATCTAATTTAGTCATGGTGAAATGGCAGAGCCAGAGACCTCATTTAGTCCTTGAGCTGAGCTTATAAAGTACAAATATTTACTTATAAATCTACTATTCCCTCAACTTTTTCTGCTGAATTGTGCTTAGTACAGAGGAATACCTATGCTGCCATAGTTTTATGGGATCTCTCTGTACAGACTATGAGCAAACTTAGGGGACTGTTCCTGCTGAATTGTGCTTAGTACAGGGAATACCTATGCTGCCATAGTTTTATGGGATCTCTCTGTACAGACTATGAGCAAACTTAGGGGACTGTTCCTGCTGAATTGTGCTTAGTACAGGGAATACCTATGCTGCCATAGTTTTATGGGATCTCTATGTACAGACTATGAGCAAACTTAGGGGACTGTTCCTGCTGAATTGTGCTTAGTACAGGGAATACCTATGCCGCCATAGTTTTATGATATCTCTCTGTATAGGCTATGAGCAAACTTAGGGGCTGTTCCTGCTGAATTGTGCTTAGTACAGGGGAATACCTATGCTGCCATAGTTTTATGGGATCTCTCTGTACAGACTATGAGCAAACTTAGGGGACTGTTCCTGCTGAATTGTGCTTAGTACAGGGAATACCTATGCCGCAATAGTTTTATGATATCTCTCTGTACAGACTATGAGCAAACTTAGGGACTGTTCCTGCTGAATTGTGCTTAGTACAGGGAATACCTATGCCGCCATAGTTTTATGATATCTCTCTGTATAGGCTATGAGCAAGGTATGTTGGGGTCTAACTTAAATATACTAGGGTTACTGGCAGTGGGAAACAGGACAGTAACCATTTATTTTAAAGGACAAGGAAAGGCTTACTCTCAGACCCTGGCCAATGCTCTTCTTTGCTGAAAATTGCATCGGCCTGGGGAATATTGTAGGGAGCATCATGCGACAACTGTGCCTCTAGTCACTGCAAATTTCCTTACCTCTTTGCTGGAAAAACGAAACAGTCCTTTCTATGTTCTTGAAAACAAAGACAATGGAATCACCTTTTATCTGGGTTTTAGATTGAAGAAAAGTTAAAATCACTAGGGGGTGTCATGTTCTACAGCATCCCTATAAATTCCACTTGCCAACCTGTTGACTCAGGTTGGTGCTCCTATTCTTCAAAAAACCCACCAGTCCTGGTACTACTTGTATAACTCTTGGTCTTCTCAGGAAAAGTATTGGAAAAATTCTGTAGTGCCCAAACTCTAGGGGACCTCTTGGTGAGGTGATCAGCAAGAAGCTCCCAGGGCCTTTTTAATTTCCATTGTGCCCCACAATGTATACCAAGTGCTTTTTAAGCATGTTAACTGCACATATAGCCAAGTACAGTATCATCGATATCTCAGGTTGGTCATCATTGACGGCTGCAGGAAGACTTGGAGTAGAGAAGAATAGCCCCAAGACTGGACTGTAGAACCGTGAGAAGAAGAAATACTTCTTAGACAACCCCAGATATCTAAGATTTTCTAATCTGTACCCAGCAACATAACCTATGTGATATAATTTACGGCAAATTTCTGCTTCATTTAGGACAAAACTCGCGCATGGAGACTTATGGTAGGCAGAAATATTGCAATTTGACCGTTCTACCCTGAGTGACTGTAGACCAGAAACCAATCATGCAATTGCTGAATACTGGAACACGTTTTATTTATGACTCTTATAATAATGTGTTTTTTATTTATTCATGCAATTCCATTATTTATTTGGTGTTAAAGAAACACCGAGTTAGTTCTGTTCCCAGTAAAAAATCCATTTCATACTAATTTGCTATTCTTTGTCTGAGCCCTTGCATTATTTAGCGGATAATCCGTCTGACGTGTACATATGAAAAAAAGGGACAATAATGTCAATATGGTGTCTCTATCTTAAATACAAAGGCGGTCACTGGAATAATCTAAATGGACTTGGTTCCAGTCAACTTGGATAACTATGTAGGCGCCGGTGAGTAACAAGCATGAGCACAGACACAAAAGAATCATTATTTACAGTCCAGATCAATACACGGAGAGTTAAAGGGATACTGTCATGGAAAAAATTTTTTTTTTCAAAATGAATCAGTTAATAGTGCTGCTCCAGCAGAATTCTGCACTGAAATCCATTTCTCAAAAGAGTAAACAGATTTTTTTATATTCAATTTTGAAATCTGAAATGGGGCTAGACATTTTGTCAATTTCCCAGCTGCCCCTGGTCATGTGACTTGTGCCTGCACTTTAGGAGAGAAATGCTTTCTGGCAGGCTGCTGTTTTTCCTTCTCAATGTAACTGAATGTGTCTCAGTGGGACATGGGTTTTTACTATTGAGTGTTGTTCTTAGATCTACCAGGCAGCTGTTATCTTGTGTTAGGGAGCTGCTATCTGGTTACCTTCCCATTGTTCTTTTGTTTGGCTGCTGGGGGGGAAAGGGAGGGGGTGATATCACGCCAACTTGCAGTACAGCAGTAAAGAGTGACTGAAGTTTATCAGAGCACAAGTCACATGACTTGGGGCAGCTGGGAAATTGACAATATGTCTAGCCCCATGTCAGATTTCAAAATTGAATATAAAAAAAATCTATTTGCTCTTTTGAGAAAAGGATTTCAGTGCAGAATTCTGCTGGAGCAGCACTATTAACTGATTCATTTTGAAAAATTTTTTTTTTCCCATGACAGTATCCCTTTAAGGCAATCTAGCTGATGATACATACAAACAAGTTACTTAATGGATCAGATGCAAAATACAAATGTCCGTGAAGTACTAAGAGAATGTAACACAATAACATTAATTAGATACCAACAAACCAAAAGCTGGCATGGTGCACCAGCTCAGCAGAAGACCTGTTAGTGGGTAGTGATGGGCGAATTTCGCGTCAAAAATTCGCCGGCGTCAAAAAAAAATTTTCCGAAAAAACGGACGCCGGCGTCAAAAACGAGACGCCGGTGCCGTTTCGCGAATGTTTCGCGAATTTTGCGCGAAATTCGCGAATTTTTCAGCGAAGCGGAACGGCGCAAATTCGCCCATCACTATTAGTGGACCCTGTGGTCTGGTCCTTGAGTCTAATCAGTGATTTAACCAACAGCATTACCTTTATCAAAGTATCCTATCACTTTAAAGGCTGGGGTGCTCAATATCAACATACATCAAAAAAACATTTACATAGAAATGTCCCCTGATTCCATTAATATTAGTAATTGATATAATATTTAAGAGGTTTAGGGGGTTATGTAATAAATGGCACTAAGTTTGCCCAGGAGCAGTAACCCATAACAACCAATCAGCAGGTAGAATTTACTGGTCACCTGTTTGAAAGCAAACATCTTATTGGTTGCTATAGGTAACTGTCCCTCTAGGATCTAATGGTAGACATTATCAAGCTCATCATTATCAGGATTGACTGGGCTTCGGGCAATTGCCCTGCAAGAACTTTATGGATTCTTGACTACTGAAGTAGCTGCACTGTATCCAAGGGGAATGAAAGATGCATTAACTTAAGGGGGGAACATTTAAAGGCTCCAGAAAACAGAGAGACATTTGGAGTGGAGGTCAGAGATACAGAAGGGTAGAAGATGATAGAAGAAGAACACAAACAAATGATAAACAATTTAGGAAATAATGGTACATTACATGGTAAATTTATAGCAATCATTATTCTTGGGAATGATAAAGCCCTGCAAGAACATTATGACTTCTTGACTACTGAAGTAGCTACACTGTATCCAAAACTGATGATACATCATGGGAAGGGGGAATAAAAACACTGCAAGAAAAATGGTCTTCTAGAAAATGGTCTAGAAATGTGCTGTCCAACTTATATGGTACAGAGGGCCGATAATAGAATACAGTGTTAGCCACTCCCTGTTTTTATACCACACCCACTTTAAACCACACCCATGGTACAGCAAGACCATGTCCACATTAATAGCACAGCAAAAAACCAGATGGTTGGTGCTCACTGCAGGGATCAGGGCCAGAACTAGGGGAAGGCAGAGTAGGCGGCTGTCTAGGACGCCATCATTTTTTTTCAAGCGTTTATTTAATAATTTGTTTCAGCCTTGCACAGTTGCACTGAACTGAAGACTTTCTTTCTATTACTGTAAAGTGTGAAGCTTCCTGCTGGCACAGCCACGTACAGATTTGGGGCCCATATATTTGCTGTTGCTGCTGGGCTGGGCGCTGGCACAGGTACATAAATACTTGGGGGCAATATGAAGTGATCAGATTTATTTTTGGCCGCTGCTGACACAGGTAAGGATTGGGGGCAATATGATGGCTGCAGGAGGGCTGTATGATGGATGGCTGATGAGGGTATGGGGGGCAGTATAATGGATGGCTGCTGGGTTTGCTGGTACGGGGGCAGTAATATAAATGAAAAAGTGTTGTACATTTTCTTGCTTTCTTTATTTAAAACCCATCATGGTAAGGAGGTAAATAGTAATGCAGGACAGTAAATAGTAATGCAAGAGCTAATTGAAGCTCTTGCCTAGGGTGCCAAACTACCTTGGCCCGTCACCGGCAGGGATGTCACTCATGTGAAAAAAGTTAAGTCATATTAAGACATACCCTTAAATCCATATGCCTCCGCCTCCTCCTCCCCTGTGTATAATACAGTACCCCAGCATATGATTAATAACCTTAGGAGCCCCTAACAATAAATTTCAAATGCTAACAAACCCCCAGAACAAATACCAGGCTTATGTTCCATAGGGATCACAGGTCAGACAGAGTATGGCAAACACAGGGTGCAAAGAGCAGGCAAAGTATGACACACAGGGAGCATAGGCAAGACAGAACAGAGCAGGAGACAGGGAAACCTATAAGGACCAGTCTAATATGTACTACATACAGTGACACAGTGCTAGGGCCTCATTAGCATTTTGTATAAAGTGTGAACAGGTGAAGTATGTGGGCAGTTTCAGTCTGGGTCTCAGGTGGAAAAGTACAGGGATTTAGGATATAAACAATAGAGGTGTCACAGGTGTGAACAATGCAGGGGAGATTACAGTGTGAATTTGAGGTTTAAACAATGCAGGGGCCAGTTAATCTCTGTAGTTATACCTTTTACAGTTTACACATGGTAAACAGACACAGCAGGCAGACTTTGATGTGGAGGCCCCATAAAGGGGGTTGCCAGTTGGACAGCCCTGGTCTAGAAAATAGAGAGGCAATTGGAGAGGAGATCTGAGATATGAGGAGTAAGACCAAGTGGTTGAGAAGAAGAATAAAAGATGATAGGCAAAGGACACTAACAAATGTTACCCAAATTAGAGCAATCGTCATTAATGGGAATTACTGGGTAGTGGACGTTGCCCTGCAAGAACTTTATGGCTTCTTGACTACTAAAGTAACTGCACTGTATCCAAGGGGTAGGAGAGATATATTATGGGAAGGTGAACAAGAAAAGGGTCTAGAAACCAGAGAGGCAATTGGAGGTCAGAGATATATAGAAGGGAAAAAAATAAGATAGAGGAGTAGGGGGAATAAAAACATGGCAAGAAAAACAAGAAAAGGAGGCTAGAAAATAGATAGGCAATTAGAGAGAAGGTCTAAGATATAGAAGTGAAAAGAATAAGACAGAATAAGATCAAATGGTTGAGGAGGAGAAAAAAAATAAAAGGACACGAACAAATGTTACCCAATTTAGTGCATTAATGGGAATGACTGGGCAATGGACAGTTGCTCTGCAAGAACTTGATGACTTCTTTGCTATTGAAGTAGCTACACTGTATGTAAGGGGAATAAGAGATACATTATGGAAAGGGGGAATAAAAAGATCAAGAAACAGAGAGGGAATTGCAGTGGAGGTCACTCAACTACATACCCTATCTATCACTCCTAGAGTGATCTATTAAAGGGCATAACTATCACTTTACTATACTCAGACTGGGTTCCACCACCCCTAACCTCTGCTGCTTATCAGAGGAAAGGTTCAGCAGCAATGGCTCCTGACTACATGGTTTTCAAGCCTTTTATACTATGCCACAGTGCCATCTAGCATCCACTGTGAGAACTACAGGGGTTACATGAGCACAAGGTCCCCGTAAGGACCCATATTACTAGGTATGTGCCTGTCAATAAAGTGTAAGGGAAAGTGTCTAAATTTTCACATCCCTACAATAATATTTATACATAAAAGATGTATAGATAATAGTTGTAGAAGACAATTTAAAACAAACAATGATAACTGAGTTGCACCACTTTATAAATTTGAATTTAATTAAAGTATTTAATATTATTAACACTTTTTTCAATTATTGGAGAAATGGTGATTGAATCATATCCTCAATAAAAAATAAATAAATAATTTTTTTCCTCCCCCTTTACATTTTTTTTACATACTTGTCTAAATGTTAACACTTGGAAATGAAAGATCTTTACTTAAGAAAATATGAATGGTGATTTATTTAGGATCCAGAGCTTCTGGCAAGCGGAACCACTGCTCAAAGTGCTGAACATTTACTGAAACCTTAAGTGAAAATATAAACATGATAATTATGACATTTACCCGGGAACAGTCCAGTCAATAGTCAAGAGATTATATTTTAGATCATTTGGGCAAACCGCAAAAACAGTGGTGTTTAATGTTAGAAAACAAACATAAGTGAAGTGTATATCTGGGTATGAAGTCATCAACAACATTGTAACTTTTAAATTCCAGATGACACTATGGGGCTGTTTTTACTAAAATTCAAGATCACATTTTTTTCCCATAATTTGAGATTTTTGCAGGAAAAAGATAAAAATGTGATTTTTTTTTCATTTGACTTTTATCTAAAATTTTCAAAATCAAAAAATTCATGGAAAACAAATTGAAAAAAATAAAGTAGAATTTAAAAATTCATTTGACGTGAGGTGATTTTTCAAATTTCAAACTATCTTTTTATTACAGTTTTTTTTGACTTATCGAAAATGACTGTAACAACTAATGCAATCAATTTCGAACATTTTGAAAATTAGCAAATCTGCCAAACATATTACAGGTATGGGACCTGTTATCCAGAATGTTCGGGACCTGGGAGTTTCTAGATAACAGATCTTTCTGTAATTTGTATCTTCTCTTAAGTCTACTAGAAAATTATTTTAACATTAAATGGTTTTGCCTCCAATATGGAGGAAAAGGAAAGATTTTTAAAAATGTTAGATTATTAAGATAAAAAGGAGTCTATGGGAGATGGCCATTCCATAATTCAGAGTTTTCTGGATAACGGGTTCCTGGATAACGGATCCCATACCTGTTTATGAGCTTGCGACCCCATTGTACATTCCCAACCTCTGACATGTGCACACAGTGCCTCAAGGACCTTCCAATTTTCTGTGTTTATTAAATATAAGCAAACAACATCTACACAATTATTCAAGGAATCCGCTTATTTCTAACACAACACTAAATAGGTTTGGACACTTGATTTAACAGCAATTGTAATGCAAGTCTCTCCCTCGTGTTCACATCTTTGCTAATGTCTTATTTAATAGGATTAAGGGCCCAGTGAGCTAACATCATGACGTTGATGACATGTTTTTCTAAGAAGCAATTATTTGCATGTGTCGGGGATTGTAGCTGACATTTAAAAAGTGATTAAATGTGACATTTTAAACAAGTGTTTAGTGTAAAAACAATGGTCAACATACAGATTACTATTATTTGAATTATAGGCAAAACCAAAAGGGTATACAGTATAGGGAGGTAGAAGGCAGAAGTAGTTTCTAGTTTATGAGCCTTTGAGTATGGCATGAAACGCGTTAGCCTTTTTAAAAACACGTTTCTCTCATTTTTAATAAACTACAGCTTTCCTGCATTTTATTGCGAGGCTTTCACGATTTGGTGTTTTGAAAGTTTCTAGTTTATCTAAAGAATCATTTCTCAAAGATTTTAACAAAAATCATGTTTAGTTTTTATCCTAAGACATCAATGGTGATGTAGTTATGGGCAAATCTGACCCATTTCTCAGAAATTTCGCAAAACGTCAAAAAATGGGCGACAAATTTTTGACAATTTTTTTCACTCATTGAAGTCTACGGACGCAGAGAAACCTGGTGAAAAATATTATTCATCACTAATGGTGAGATAATAGGAATACCAGACACACACACAACCAGTATTGGCATCGCGCATCAAATTTTGTGAACTTTGCTACAGAGATTTCTCATAGGAAAGGTTTCATTGATTAAAACTTTCCATGAGCCATAAATGTTTAATAGTAAAAATAATCAGAAATATTGTGAGCCACTATTAAACCATGTGTAAAGTTAGGGTGATAAGAGAAAATGGATGCGAAGGGAAGAATAGAATTTATGCCATTGTAGGAAATCTAGTTTATTTACTTAAAACAGAAAAATTTAAGCCTGGTAGTGTCAGACAGGTGTTTTTTGAATTGATTTTGAGTGATATATTGTCATGGAGAATCTATGCTAGAATCTAGCACAATTCCCAGACAGCTAAGATAGTAGCTCACAAATCTTTCATGCAAGTTCCTGGCTACTTATATCTAGTATAAGTTATTCTAATCGTAATCATTGAAGCTCAGAAGCTGCTCGGATGAGTAGTGAAATGTCTTCAATGATTACTCAGCAAGTCCAGTTGTCTTAGAATAACTTATACTAGATGTACCATGACCTGGATAAATGAAAATCTTCAAAATCAACAGTCTTGTTGTCTATGAGTAACAAACACACAAATGACACATGAGTGAGAAGATGTTGTGATGTAGACTTCAAAGAACCAACAAATTCTCTTGGGTTGTGTGTTGTGACCTACTTGGAGCTCAACTCCTGGTTATACCCCATCTTCAGTCTCTCACAATAAACTACACAGTAAATGTAAACTATGGTTTATGTTTGCTTGTCATAGAATCTTGCTTATGTTGTAGCTCTATTTGGGTCGATTCAGGGCATAATAGAAAAAGAAAACAAAACAAAAATCACAAAAACTGCAGAGCGCAGTTTTATCAAAGCTGTTAGTTTTAATCTTTTCTGATTCTCTTTTGTGTGCCATGGTTAAACTTGATTGGAAGAAAGATAATTAAAGACCACCAGATCTGTAATTATCTTTCCTCCGATCATGTTCTACCATGCAGAACAAAGTAGGTTTTGACTATCAGACTTATATAGGTCCAACACTGTTTGAAGAATCATCTATATAGTGTCTTCTATTTCATCCAGTTCATGATATACAGCAGAGGTCCCCTTTTTTTGCACCAAGGGCGCATTTCAAGCAAAATCATTTCTACAAGGACCGGGAGGGGCGCATTTCAGGCTAACCTAAAAAAACTGTCCAAAAAGTATTTTGATCCTGGACTTTACACAGCTGTTGTAATGACAATGGAGCACTGGTGAGCTGGGATTGTAGGTAATTGGGGCCATTTGATTGTCTTTGCAGCTATTATAGACTGTAGCCGGGACCAGAGGTGGCCCAGTTCGGCACAGCCCATGGTCCAGCAGAGACCATGGCCTGGTGGTTGGGGACTCATGATATACAGTATCTAGTAGAGTTAAGTCTACAGCAACTGGAAACATTGAAAATATTTCACCACTCATCTGAGTGGCTTGAACTTAAGAAGCCGCTTGGATGAGTGGTGAAACATTTTCAAGAAAACTCAGAAAGTCCAGTTGCTTTAGACTTAACTCTACTGGATACTGCGTATCTATACAGTGTATTAGTCAACTGAGCATCTTCTAAACAGAGTAAGGGGCCTATTTAACCTATTGGTTGCTATTGGTAACATCACTAGTGATGTTTTCCTCCAATTTTAACACAGCATGATAAATAGACCCTTAAATTTAGTATATTGGGGCCACATCTTGTTAATTATATAGAAATGAATAGTGATGGTCGCAAAACAATAGAGAACAACAGATTCAGGATGAGTCTTTGCCTTGGGAGTGGGACAAACAGGCAAATAGAACAGATGAGACCCAATATAGATAAATATAAGTGCATTACCCATTCTACTTATAGTGTATATCCTTATTGGCCAAAACATTGGTGAAGGATTTATGAAAGTAGCCATCAGTGCCAAACAGCTACTTCTAAAGCTAATTAAATGTATGGATGGGGAATAAAAAAGGGAATTTTTGATGCAATACAAACATAATTCCATAAGTAAATAAATCATTGGCTAAGCTACACTTGGCAACTGGGCACCCATCAATAATACGGATGCCAAAAACTGTAAAAGGTTAAAAAAAAGCCAACAGTATTCATTTAGGAAATTGAAGATTTCATTCTGCATTTCAGAAGGTTGAATTTTTTTTATCACTTAAATTTTTGTGTCCAAACATGTACAAGGTCAAAAACAACTTATCTTGCCTATGGTAGAGCATGGGACTGAAATATTAAAGGTTGGACTTTCAGTAGGGACCCTTTCCAAAGGCTGAACCTTCATGTGAATTTTTCTGATCTTAAATTTGCTTTAAAATAGAAGATGCTGGGACCTGATGTTCTTCAACAGCATGTTGGGCAGGTTAGTGATCCCTGGGCTGAGTTAAACAAAGACATGCAGTGGGTTTGTTGATCTAAAAGCTATAGAAATCGCAATAAATGTATATATGAAAATCATGTGCAGAATTCACAAAGCATAGCACAGGATTTCTTCTTTACATTTCTAAAGGTATATTTGGTTTAATGGAACGGTATCAGATTGCTTTCATCATTTTGCTTTTGATGTTACCTAGAGTGTGGCTCTCCTTTTGTTCTCCACTGTAACATCATGAACATAGAGGCCCCCTTGTCGTCCAATCTAAGCTATGGCAGATGTGTGCAGATGTGAAGGTCGCCTTAACATCCCATTTTGGTAGTGTATGAACAATGGAAAAGCCTTTGCTTTGGATACCATTGCTGAAGGATTTATCCAAACATTTTTGTAAATGTATAGAGTTATTAGAGAAATGTATTGTTACTATACGTGTGAAGGCCACACTGTTAGGACAATGTCACACTATGCGGCAGATTTAATCCAAGTTGGTTAGTGATTAAAAAAAAAAAATTACGATCAATAAAAAACTCAACTGAATTCATTAAAAAAATTAAAAACAAATTACAAAATGTATTAAAATTCCTAACCAATGAATTCACACATTTGTCACATCAACGTGTTGATTGGTCGGCTTTTGCTTGAAGTAACAGTTTTGAGCTCTAACAACTACTGAATCTGTAATCCCTGATACAAATAAATGGGTGGGGGGATCATACATGTGTTCTACACTAGTGATGAGTGAATTTATTCTCCAGGCATGGATTTGCGGCAAACTTCTGTACTTCACCACCTGCAAATTTTTTTGTGAAAAATTTGGCGTTACAAAAAAGTAGCATATGTAAAAATATTTTTTTGGCGTCTATTGACTTTAATGCATTTGGACAAAAAAAGTCAGCAAGACAAAATTGTCGATGAGAAAAAAATTTTTGACACCCATTGACTTCAACGCGTTTCGCAATTTTTTTGCCGTTTTGCGAATTTTTGGCTGTTTAGTGAATTTTTTTTGGCAAAGCTTAACAGAACAGATTCACACATCACTATACTACACTGCTCCCAGCAAGAATTGTTCTATACACAAAATCATTTATGACCTCATACATAGGTAAGAGCATTAAGGGGAAAATAAATGTACAAATAAACCTTTAAAACATAGTACATGTTTCAATCAGAGTCATTCAGTAGGAGAGAATCTCAGTACTTACCATGAGCCTTGGATGCTCTAGAACTCAGGAGTTTCTCACACAATGCTTTGGCGTTCAACAAGAGCAAAATCTGTTCTTCTTTAGTTATGACATCATCAGCATCCACCTGTTCCAATGAAATGATGTGACACAGTTACCTCACACTGTTAACAGCAACACAAATATAGAGAATATAACTAAAAAGAGAAGGGTTTGATGGCACGGTTGACTGTTTTCAGCTGCAGGCCACAAAAAAATGTAGAATAGGAAGGTTAATAATTTGAATATGGTAACCACAGGTGGAGAATCACAAAGGTATAGGTGACATAGCCTCACTAGAAAGAGATTGACTACTACATATACTGTATATGCATATACTATTATAATACACAAATGCTATGAATATCTTGTAAATTATATCCTTATAAACGGTGAGTTCTGATGTCATCAGTTATAAACGGTGAGTTCTGATGTCATTTCTGTCACACGACTCGCTGAAATTTGTGTATTATAATAAATAAAGTACCCCCAGTTGCAAAATATGAGGATATTAGAAGTAACCTCAGAGTTTCATGCCCTGTATAAAAACATGGTCATAAAACTCCTCGGTAACTTATAATATCCTTATATTTTATAACCTCTCACGTTAAAAGCTGCCTATAGGTAGCCTCCCCAAAACAAATGTTGCCCTTTCCCTGGCCATAAACAATAAAAGCCAAAACTTTGCTTGAAACTACTGCATATTAATATTAATACAATATATTTCACCCAGTCTCACTGGATCAATGAAACATTGATCTATAATAATAGGATACCAGGTTCTAAGGTGACATCGGTTACTATTTTTATTTCGGGCCTATGATGGGAATACTTGGTAATGCAGTCATGAGATTCCTAAATTTCATTTTGCTTTGTAACGCTAAATCATATGTTTGAAATAAATTCCATGTTATTTATTTTGGTACAAAGAGCTGAGGGGTTCAGGCAGGATTCTTCTTGTTTGCCTTAGGGGTAGATTTATTAAGGTTCAAATTGTAAATTCGAATTTTTGAGTTGGACTTTTGGTCAAAACTCACAAAATTCGAGTAGGGAATAATCCAGGCTCGAATTCAAATTCGAGATTCATCATACTTTGACCCTGGGATCAATTTGAATTAGACTATAACCACCTAAATCCTGTTCATGTAGAAGTCAATGGCAGCGGTCCTGTGACCCATTTGAAGATGTTAATATCCTTCCTGACAATCGAGTTTTTTTCTGAGAAAAAACTCGATTCGAGTTTAGTCAAATTCAATTCAAGTTTCAGGGTTGGGATTATGCGTTTGAGTTTTAGACGTTCAAGTTTTTTCATAAATGACTTTCTTAGAATTGTGAGTATATCTGAATTTATGAGAGTTAAAAAAATTCACATGAATTCAAAATTCGACCTTTGATAAATCTGCCCATTAATGTTCTGTCGCTTTGATTTCCTTCTGTTTTTCCCCTTTTAAAAACATTTGCCTTTCATTTATATGCACCACTAATTAGCCTTGGGGCACTTCCTATTATCGGATAAACTGTTTTATAAAAATGTAATATTTTAAACATATCACAGAGGCTATAGCATCTATGTTGGAAGTCCTCCCCCTATAGTAAATAACTAAGCAGAGTTGTATTGCTCTAATTTGGGTCTCCTGAAAAATGGGTTAAGAGCCACTGACCTTCATGAAAGTCTTACCCACCTTACTATTAATGCTGGATACCGAAACCCTCACCATTGACTTAGTGGCACAAAGAATAACTATAGGCTTAAAATTAAGATTCTCATTCTCTGTATGATCAAATGAAGAAGATATCAGCATATATAGTTACTGATGAATGATAGGAGGAGTCCCAGCATTTGGTCAGTGATGGAAATTAAAAACCAAACCAAGGACTCAGTGGCACAATAAATACCAGAGCTTTACTGCGAGCTAGACGCTAAATTCCCAAACTCCTTAAGATTGTCCTTCTCTGTATGGCCAACTCAACGAGATAGCAGCAGGTATAATGCCCTGAGGAGTCCCAATGTTTAGAGCTGCCTTATAGTCAAAGCAGAAAAGTGAAAACCCAACCATTGACTTAGCACAATGAAAAACTGTGAGCTTGACTGTTAACCAGAAGCAAAATTACCAGCATTCTTAAAATTGTCCTTCTCTTTTGGCCCACTCAATGAGATAGCAGCAGATACACTCACTGAGGAATGTCCTGAGGATTCTCAGTCTTTAGAGCTGCCTTTTGGTCAATGCTAAAAACTAAAAACCCAACCATTCACTTAGCACACTGATAAACTGTTAGCTTTACTGCTAATCAGAAGCTAAATTGAAAAAAATGCTCAAGATTGTCCTTCTCGGTATGGCCTTCTCAATGAGATAGTAGGAGGTATACTCACTGATGAATGCCCTGAGGATTCTCAGTCTTTAGAGCTGCCATATAGTCAAAGCTCAAAACTGAGAACCCAACCTTTGACTTGGCACAATGAAAAACTGGTTGCTTGACCACTAACTAGAAGCTAAATTGCCAAAATTCTTAAGATTGTCTTTCTCTGTATGACCCACTCAATGACATAGTGACAGATACACTCACTGAGGAATGCCCTGATGTTTCCCAGACTTTAGAGCTGCCTTTCGATCAATGCAAGAAGCTGAAAACCCAACATTGACCCAACCATTAAAAACCGTGAGCTTGACTGCCAACTGGAAGCTAAATTGCCAAACTTCTTAAGACTGTCCCTCTCTGTATGGTCACTCAATGAGATAGCAGCAGATATACTCACTGAGGAAAGCCCTGAGAAGTCCCAACCTTGAGAGCTGCCTTACATTCAATGCTGGAAACTGAAAACCCAACCGTTGATCCAACCATTGAAAACCGTGAGCTTGACTGCTAACTAGAAGCTAATTTGCCAAACTTCTTAAGACTGTCCTTCTCTGTATGGTCACTCAATGAGATAGCAGCAGATATACTCACTGAGGAAAGCCCTGAGAAGTCCCTACCTTGAGAGCTGCTTTACGGGCAATGCTGGAGACTGAAAACCCAACCATTGACTCAGTGGCATAAAAAAAAAACTGTGAGCTTGACTCCCAACCAGAAGCTAAATTGCCAAACTTCGTAAGGTTCTCCTTCTCTGTTTGATCAACTCAAGGAGACAATGACTACAGATATTGAGGTCGGTGAAACGTAACTTGATTATTGAATTTTTAATTGATTATATTCAGGAAGTTTGCTATTTCCATGAGACGAGGCTTGTATTAATCAATAGTTCTCTTTTAATTACAGGAGAGTTTGAAATAAATTGACATCAGACATCCAATAAACTTTTAATCTGAAAAAAAAAACAGGAATTGTTGCCTGGGAGTTCTTGGTCCTTTTATAAAGAAGAATAAATGATCATCAGGATTAGTCTGGTGTTTTCCTTACTCATTGTTTTCACATATCACTTCTTATACCCACTATTTAGTACTTTTGTTATTATTATTCATTGCATAAATGATACTCACAGGAGGCTGAATCTGCATGATCCTTGTACGTATTACAGAATGCCTTTTAATTAAGCCGCATGCATTGTTGAAATCAGGTTAAAAGAAAGTAGAATGGATGGCAGAATGTCATATCCCATTATATTTACTCCATATGAAACATTATAAATCCCAGCCCCTAATAATGTTAGCCTTGTGCACTGTCATCTATATGCCAAACACACTTACTTACATTGCACGATAATATTTCCTTCTTTGACAGAATCCAATTACTTCCTCCTAAAGTGTATTTTAATGATTGAATTATGTTTTCAATGCTTCAGACACGATTACAATCAATGTACTCGTTAGTAAGTCAAAAGGTACTGGTTACATGAGGCAGCTAAGGAATCTTAACAAACAAATTCCTGCAGTCAATGCACAGTGTCTGCACAGATCCTATCTGATCCCCATTGGAAGCAGCAGTCCTGTCCTGCTTTATGGCAGCTGAGATTCTAGCTATCTGTATAACAGAACATTCTGTCCCAGTGGCTGCACAAATCCTATCTGATCCCCATTGTAAGCAGCAGTCCTGTCCTGCTTTATGGCAGCTGAGATTCTAGCTATCTGTATAACAGAACATTCTGTCCCAGTGGCTGCACAGATCCTATCTGATCCCCATTGTAAGCAGCAGTCCTGTCCTGCTTTATGGCAGCTGAGATTCTAGCTATCTGTATAACAGAGCATTCTGTCCCAGTGGCTGCACAGATCCTATCTGATCCCCATTGTAAGCAGCAGTCCTGTCCTGCTTTATGGCAGCTGAGATTCTATCTGTATAACAGAACATTCTGTCCCAGTGGCTGCACAGATCCTATCTGATCCCCATTGTAAGCAGCAGTCCTGTCCTGCTTTATGGCAGCTGAGATTCTATCTGTATAACAGAACATTCTGTCCCAGTGGCTGCACAGATCCTATCTGATCCCCATTGTAAGCAGCAGTCCTGTCCTGCTTTATGGCAGCTGAGATTCTAGCTATCTGTATAACAGAGCATTCTGTCCCAGTGGCTGCACAGATCCTATCTGATCCCTATTGTAAGCAGCAGTCCTGTCCTGCTTTATGGCAGCTGAGATTCTAGCTATCTGTATAACAGAGCATTCTGTCCCAGTGGCTGCACAGATCCTATCTGATCCCCATTGTAAGCAGCAGTCCTGTCCTGCTTTATGGCAGCTGAGATTCTATCTGTATAACAGAACATTCTGTCCCAGTGGCTGCACAGATCCTATCTGATCCCCATTGTAAGCAGCAGTCCTGTCCTGCTTTATGGCAGCTGAGATTCTAGCTATCTGTATAACAGAGCATTCTGTCCCAGTGGCTGCACAGATCCTATCTGATCCCCATTGTAAGCAGCAGTCCTGTCCTGCTTTATGGCAGCTGAGATTCTATCTGTATAACAGAACATTCTGTCCCAGTGGCTGCACAGATCCTATCTGATCCCCATTGTAAGCAGCAGTCCTGTCCTGCTTTATGGCAGCTGAGATTCTATCTGTATAACAGAACATTCTGTCCCAGTGGCTGCACAGATCCTATCTGATCCCCATTGTAAGCAGCAGTCCTGTCCTGCTTTATGGCAGCTGAGATTCTAGCTATCTGTATAACAGAGCATTCTGTCCCAGTGGCTGCACAGATCCTATCTGATCCCTATTGTAAGCAGCAGTCCTGTCCTGCTTTATGGCAGCTGAGATTCTAGCTATCTGTATAACAGAACATTCTGTCCCAGTGGCTGCACAGATCCTATCTGATCCCCATTGTAAGCAGCAGTCCTGTCCTGCTTTATGGCAGCTGAGATTCTATCTGTATAACAGAACATTCTGTCCCAGTGGCTGCACAGATCCTATCTGATCCACATTGTAAGCATCAGTCCTGTCCTGCTTTATGGCAGCTGAGATTCTAGCTATCTGTATAACAGAACATTCTGTCCCAGTGGCTGCACAGATCCTATCTGATCCCCATTGTAAGCAGCAGTCCTGCCCTGCTTTATGGCAGCTGAGATTCTAGCTATCTGTATAACAGAGCATTCTATCCCAGTGGCTGCACAGATCCTATCTGATCCCCATTGTAAGCAGCAGTCCTGAAATCATTTTTTTTTATGTTTTTCCATTCTGACTTAAATAAATAACCCCCTAGATGTTCAGGAATTTGGCCATTTAGGTACTTGTAGAAAACATTATTTTCACTTTGACTAATGAAATGCTCTATGTGGAGCTGAACGGCTGCCATATTAATGGCTCCAGAGCGGCAGATAAAATGATTCCAGCCACAAATACACGGGTGACTTCACGGACAGGGGTGTAATGTAACTAACCTCAATTTTCACACTATCACCCATTACCTCCACTTCCATTTACCTCTACTCACTTGGGTGCTGTGGGCTGCTCTAAAGAGGTTTCTGCCTGGCTGACTCTGCAAGAAATCTAAAGCAGAAAAGTCTCTCTCCTACTCACTCAACAGAAAGGTGTGAGATTCAAGGAAGCAGAGTCTAATACTTCTATCTAATAATATACTGCTTTTTATATTGCTTTTTAGCAAGTGAGGGAATACAGGGATATGGGAGAGGCTCATAGTACAAGTTGATCCAGGGACTGGTCCCATTGCATCTTGGAGTCAGGAAGGATTTTTTCCCCCTCTGAGGCAAATCGGAGAGGCTTCAAATGGGGGTTTTCTCCTTCCTCTGGATAAACTGGCAGTTAGGCAGGTTATATATAGACTTAAATGGTTGAACTTGATGGACGTGTGTCTTTTTTCAACCTTACTTACTTATGTTACTGTGTTACTATGTTATTATGCCTTTGGGCTTGACAGCTGTAAGTCGTAGCAATCTACTCTATATTAGAGTTACCACCTGTCCGGTTTTGACCCAAATAGTTTGATTTTTTTTTCTATGGCGTTTTTGGGTCTCAACTGTTCGGTTTTTAGCCTTGTGATACATGGAAATACTAAGAGATACTTACATTCACATGGCTTAGTTATTATTAAGTGCAGTTCATTTCTTATTTTTACAGAAACAATAAAAGCAAATCAATAAAAAATAAAAAATTGTTTATCTAAGTTAGCATTACTGTATTTCAGAGCCTTCCGGATAACTAATTTATGTATAATAGATCATATACCTGATTGGGCTTACTCATCAGGCAGAATATAGATAGAGATAGGGTTACCACCTGCATGATTTTGAAACGGACATCTCGGATTTTCGAAGGGCCACTCTGTCCAGCTTAAAACAATAAGAAAACTTAACAGAGATCCAGCTAGTCGGGATGCAGTAAGTGATGCAATAACCCAGCCCGGCTTCTCTCCACTGACATCATTGTGCTAACCTCTGATGTCATCATGCCTACCCCCAATTCTTTCTGCCATATCCCTTTGTTCAGGTTTAGCTGCTGGTAAAGGTGGCAACCCTACTCTCTCTATATGAATATGGAGGAATTAGAGAGATAGAGAGACAGAAAGAGACAGAGTGAGATGACAGATAGATAGATAGACAGACAGACAGACAGACAGACAGACAGATAGATAATAGATAGATAGATGATAGATGATAGATAGATAGATAGATAGATAGATAGATAGATAGATAGATAGATAGATAGATAGATGGATGGATGATAAATAGATAGATAGATATAGGGATAGATAGATTATATATATATATATATATATATATATATATATATATATATATATATATATATATATATATATATATATATATATATATATATAATGGATGGATGGATGGATAGATAGTTGATAGATGATAGATAGATAGATAGATAGATAGATAGATAGATAGAGGGATAAATAGATAGATAGATAGATAGATAGATAGATAGATAGATAGATAGATAGATAGAGGGATAAATAGATAGATAGATAGATAGATAGATAGATGATAGATAGATAGATAGATAGATAGATAGATAAATAGATAGATAGATAGATAGATAGATAGATAGATAGATAGATAGATAGATAGATAGATATAGGGATGGATAGATAGATGATGTGATAGGTGATGTGATGATATATATATATATATATATATATATATATATAATGGATGGATGGATTGATAGATAGATAGATAGATAGAGAGAGAGAGAGAGAGAGAGAGAGAGAGAGAGAGAGAGAGGCAGGCAGACAGACAGCCGGACGGAAAGACGGACAGAGAGACAGACAGATAAATCTAGATGATAAGATTAGAATATAATGCATCGCTACCCATGGCAGAAGACATTCTGGAGTCATATGATATATAAATGTAACAGACCTGTAGTTTTGTCCCTGTATGTGATTGAAGAAGTTCCTGTTGCTTCTAACCCTAATGTCTTACATCAGGTGATACATTTATTCATATATCTTACTGACAGAAAAGTAATTGAACCTCATTGATCTATTCTCTGGCCAAGAATGCTCCTCTCATGCTGGGGCATGGGCCAACTACCCAACTTTAAAACTGGCCCTGGTCCTACCCATAAATCCAGATGGTAACCGTTAAGTGACCATTAAACATCCAAACCAAATGAAGAGCACACTCACCATAACAAACATATATTTATTACATCAAACACTGAACCTCACACGGCCAAATCCTTCAGGGGATTCTCAGCTGTTTATTTAAGAAACATAAAGAGAGAAGCTGTAAGATCCCAGTGCTGGACATTTTCATGGAGAGCATCTCATCCAAATTTTACAGAAACAATGTTGACATCTACATTTCTTCAGCAGGAACGTCCCCCTCCCGGCTTTTCAATAAATGTCTGTAGTGTTAGGTGAACATGGAGTTTATTTGTTTTTAGAATCAAGATGTTTTGACATTGAAATCCAGTGGAAAATGAGGTGCTACAGAGGCAGCTATAGACTATCCAAAATAACCAGGGAGTTTAAAGTGCACCAAGTGAAACTAAAAAAATTACAAGGAAAAAAAGAGGGGGTTGAAGATATTCAATAAACTCTCTAGCTCTCTATAAACATTGAATTGCACTTAAATCTGCACTTGAATCTTAAATATATTCACAATTCTTCCCTTGACTTCTGGAAAATCTGGAAACTTGACTGTTCTTGGTATAACATCTAAGGCTGTGTGAGCCGAGGTAATGCATTGGCAACATTTATGATGAGATGGCTGTGAACTGGCAGCACAAAGAAGCCTTTGGCCCTCCATTATTATCTCCGAGGGGTTCCTAACCAGTATGTTGATGGGAAATGATGAATGTTGATTAGGAAACGCAAAACCAGCCCCATCCTACTACGTGTTATATTCCCGGGCCAACCCTCCTGCTTCCATGTCTCTTTCCAGGCTGCACAGAAGGAGCAAATGAAAAGAAAGCAACCCATTGTGTTTGCACAGGAATTTGACTTTCTGGCACTTCTGTCTGTTGAGACCTAGGAGTAATATTTATTCTATCTATTTCACAGTTTTCTCTGGAAATAATTAGCTGGAGAATCATGTTATTCTATCATTTTTGGACTTCATGGAATGTACCTTGTCCTAATGCCTCAGCTATGGAACAAAACAGAAACACACACTCGTCGCATTTAGACACCCTTCCACTTACATAAACATGGTGATGTGATGGATCAGGAAGAACTCAACCTGCACCCAACCCTAACCCACAATACCATAACCCACACCAGACGCTTAATGGCAAAATGTTGTCATTGTAGGACCCACGCCCAACCGCTACCCATGTCTTCTCACTCTATATGCTACCTCTGTGTGCATCTTTAGTTCTAATACAGGGCATTTCAGGAGCAGTGGAGAAGTGTACTGCCCCAGTCCAACATCAAATAGTAACTCAACAAGTAATGGAAGAGGCCCAGGTGCACCACCCAGCAAATACATATTTACTTATTTTATTGCCTGTTGGAAGATTGCCTTTTTTGAGTGACTGCTCCACACCCAAATATAACCCTCAATGTTTAGCCAAATTCCAAACTGAACCCTCCCAACTGGTGGTCAACCCGCATAAATCCTACCACCAACTATATGAGACATACTTTCAAATAAAGTGAATGTAAAATTGATGGAAAGATGTGAGAAAGGTTTCTAATTGTTTTCCTAAGCAGAAGAACATCAGCCTCTTTCTTTCTCCTGACAACTTCCTTGACTACTTGCTGGTCAGACTGGTGGGAAACTGACCAGCAGGTGGCGCTGTTGTAACAAAATTCAATCAATATTAGCAGTACACGTATCCCTTAATATCTCGAGAAAAAAGAAAATAAATAATGAATGTCAATTGCAAAAGTTCTTATAAAAACACTCTCGTCAATTTTACATTCACTTATTTTGAAGGTTTACTTATCTTTTAACTCCAAGGCACATGCCCAGTCAGCCGTTATCCCTAACTTAGATAGATAAGGTACAAATAAAGCATTATTTTCCCTAATCTCAGGAGAACACAGAGACTACAGAGATGGTCCAAGACCAATAGCAAGTCATAAAGTGCTTCTGTTTCGCTGCCCAATGTAAAACCCTTAATCGTTCCAGCTTCCAGAATGGGATTAGGCAGCGGCAGATGCAGATTTAGACAATTATTAGTTTAGGCAGCAGACGCCCGGCGGAACGTGAGCGCACTTCTATATTCACCTCTGTTGACAATATCGTTCAGGCACTAGGAGCTTAGACGAGGACATAAATCTATTAGCAACGCAGCGTGAGATATTCAGGGGCTTTGAAGTGCTATCCGCAGCATTAGGCAAGTGCAAAATCCCATTGAGAGCAAGAATGCTACAAGATGCTTCTGTGTCTGGCTCCCCTGGCAATAGGATATCATCAGGCTGAATTGAATACTTGTTGTTGCTTGACCTCAAGACAAAGTTTACAGATTAATGTGCCAGTGGTTCCCAAGCTATAGGGTTTGACAGCCTAAAGGATGGCTATGGTAACATCTGGGGAGAATTTGCTCTCATAGGCAGTCCTAGAAGTGCAGTTCAAAGGTTAATTTGAGGTTTGGACCAAAAAAAAAACAAACCTCAATGATACATGGGATTCTTTACCTTTGACAATAAAATGTACAATGATGTCACCCAAGACTTAACCATTTCTCTTTTCTTCAGAGAGATGTCCTCTATGGAATATACCTGGCTTCCAGGTGTGTCAATCCACCCCTTTAAAAGAGACATTTGAAGTTAAGTGTTAATCAGTCAGGCAGCACATGGATTTTATAGGTGTCTATGAATCTAAATCAGCTGCATAACTATAGCAGGAGCACTCCCTGCACCCTTGGTGGCCCCTATAGAAAGGATGGGCCTGGTAGACACTGGAAAGAAGGGGTGGTTACCGAGACACGTAGGGGTGCAGAGGGGGTGGTTACCGAGACACGTAGGGGTGGCACCTAATGGCATCAGCTGGAGAGAGCCCAATATTTTTATTTTTTTAAAAAATTTTTGGGAGGTGGGGCTGGGCCTCAACATCTGTTCCATTAATATGAAAATATATTATTATTATTAATAATAATAACAATAATAATAATAAGAAGTTTATTTAGCTCTCCTGCACCCGGGACCAGTTGTCAAAATTGTCGCGCATCAAAATTATTTTGACGCCCATTGACTTCAATGTGTTTTGCAAATTTTTCGCCGTTTAGCAAATTTTTTGGTAAAGTCACAAAGCGAAGCGAAACGACAGAGATTTGGCCCATCACTATCTATGATCAGTGGCAGGTAAAGGGTTAAAAAGCATGGCAGCAACGAGCACAAACCAGAATCTCCTGTCTGATTAGAAATCTAACTGTCATTTCCCCGGCCAGCTTTTGTGCTGAAAAATCTGGGAATCCCTCCTTCTGAAACTCATGCCGTCAAGTCTGGGGCCGGGCTGAGTAAGTGGATGACTCCAGAGCCCCTAACATCCCAATGCTTTGGGTTTCCTTTGGGTCATTACGATAATGTTGTCTGCTGTTTCCATTTCACTGGCTGGAATCCCAGTTACTAAAGTCAATTCCCAACTCTCCAAGGAAACTCAATTTTCATCCATTTTTATGGGACTAATTTTCAGGATAACACTATACTTTTTGTGCCGCACCCCTGGCAGGTACCACGGGCCGATACATCTGTTACGTGGCTGAGGATTGTCTCCCATGGGGCCCCTGGCACGGCCACTCTTCCGCTGAAGGGAGCTTACAATCAAAAGCCCCTATCACATTCATTCACCTTAGGGTCATTTGTATCTGGAGCCAATTAACAGGACTGTTTTTATAGTATGGGGGGAGTAGCTTGAGGAAACCCATGCAGACACAAGGAAAACAAACACTCCATACAGACGGACCCCTGCCTGGAATCGAACCTTGGAACCCAGTGCTGTATCAGCATAACTGCTGCATCATTTTACTGAGTTATAATTATTGTTTAGTATGATATAAGGGGTCCACACAGGGGCCAACAATGTCGTATCTGATGGATCACATGGATATTGTACAAGGGACTTTACACATGGCTGCCATTACATTGTTCTGTTCATTCCGGCCAACAGCAGGACACGTGATTTATTATTTTCTACCAAATTCTTCCAACATCCTCAATCCACCAACATTATTGGTCAGAAGCAGTGGTGTAACTATAGAGGAAGGCGACCCCACAGCCATGGAAGGCGGAAGGGTCCAGGGAACACGGAGGCCCAGATTGTGAAAATCCCCTCTCCCAAGTCACTCTCTTACCTGTTCCGAAGCGAGCGGCCTGAAAGCACGGGACACAAATGGGCAGAAGAATTGGAATGACCGGTCCCTCCAAATTGTGCAAGGGCCCAAAACTACTTTGTTATGCCACTGGTTGAAAAAGTCAACACAACTTGCCACGCAGACAGATGAACGATTGGGCAATTAATGACTATACGGCCTATAGCAGGGATCCACAACCTTTTGAACCCGTGAGCAACATCGAGTAGTTAAAGGAGTTGGGGAGCAACACAAGCATGAAAAATGTTCTTGGATTGCCAAATATGGGCTGTGATTGGCCATTTGGTAGCCCCTATGTGGATTGTCATCCTACATTCAGGCTCTCTTTGGCAGTACAGCTGGTTTTTATACAACCAAAACTTGCCTCCAACCCTGGAATTCAAAAGTAATCACCTGCTTTGAGGCTACTGGGAGCAACATCCAAGGGGTTGGAGAGCAACATGTTACTCACAAGCTACTAGTTGGGGATCACTGGCATATAGTCTTCTAAGACTCATCCTAAGATAAAAGGGGTCATTTGTGTAGACCCAGGGCAGACATTCAAGAGCATTGAGGGGAGCAATAGGGGCACATCACCCCTCTCACTGGTCAGGATTTCTAGGAGCAGGTCAGCTTTGTTGTATAACCTGCCATAGGGCAGGTGGTAAGTACAGGTATGGGACCTGTTATCCAGAATGCCCGGGACCAGGGGTTTTCCAGATAAAGGATATTTCCATAATTTGGATCTTCATACCTTAAGTCTACTAAAAAATTATTTATTAAATAAACCCAATAGGCTGGTTTTGCTTCCAATAAGGATTAATTATATCTTAGCTGGGATCAAGTACAAGATACTGTTTTATTATTACACAGAAAAAGGAAATCATTTTAAAAGAAATGGATTCGAAAAAAATGGAGTTTATGGGAAACGGCCTTCCCGTAATTCAGCGCTGTCAGGATAATTGATTTCCAGATAACGGATCCCATACAAGGCTGAATCCACTGCCACCCACTGAATCTAAATGACACATTTGGGGACAGGGGGGTGGAATGCCTACTGTCTCCATCTTGTCCTACTTTCTTCATTTTGTCCTACCATCTCCATTTTACCCAAAAGTCATCAACTTGTCCTACTGTCTCAATGTAACCCTACTATCTCGATTTTACCCAACTGTCATCATCTTACCCTACTGTCACTATCTTGTCCTTCCGTCTCCATCTGACCCTACAGTCTATTTTTTACCCTTCTATATAGGATGGCTCCTATTGACATCTTGCTCTGTATTACCCTCTATTTCCCACATTTTTGATCTACATCTTTTTTTCTGGTCCACAGAAAACATATGAGAAATAGGAAGGAACTATGATTGCTCCTCCCTAAAATGACTGGCAGAATTAAAGTCAGCATGGATTCAAGCACAAATGAATAAATTTGTAGTTATGGATGAATTAAAGGCCTTCCCTTTTCTCTGTGTTTTTCTATTGCTACTTGAAAGCATCTGCTTCTCCCCTGCAGTAAATTCCCCTAATTCCATGGCAGAGGACATGGCTTATCATGTGCAACAGATGATTGGTTTCCAACTCTTATCAGCCACAAGTTCCTCTCCCTCTGCCAATTCATGTTTATGAGCAAATTGTTTATGTATTTCCCAGAATCTTGTCTTCAAACATGGAAACTTGGAGATGGCAGAAACATTTCCACATCTTATTTGGATTTTACTTGGATTGATCCAATTTTAACATTTTAATTAGTCAAGAGTCACATTTCTGCTCCAGTCCAAAGCACAGATATGAACTGTATGTGAAAATGTAACTTAATTCTGAGGCTTCATAATGAATTTATAATTCATGGCTGAGACCCTGGAGTGAACAACATGGCACCTTCAAAATACAGTTTTGAGCATTAAACATGTCATTCAGACCAGTAATTTAGCACCCGCAGCTCAGTAGTATTCTCCACTTCTAAATATCCATCACATCAATAGCTTCTCACACCCATATGAAGATATCCAAAATAATAATGATTCAGCCTTTAATTTCCATCATTTTCATTTTACCTGTAATACTGCATATTGCTAAATATATCCCTCTCTATACAGACCTGGCAATCTTTGTCACTTTATTGATATATTTAAATGGCAAATAGAAAGGGATTATCCTATTTATTCCTTTCTCTCTCATGGGAAATATCCCACGTTATTCTCACACTTAGAGTTAGTAATGTTAGTCAGTGGTTCTTGTTGGGCATGAAGGGGTTAGTAAGATCCTATCTCTATTCATTGTCCTTAGCCTAGTATTACATAGGGACTATATGTTTAATCAGAGACAAGGCAAATTATACAAATGCTCTATATGGATTATTATGAGATCTCAAAATCTGATGCTCTGTGCAGGTTTTGAAAAGACAATTTTTCTATACTTTACACTGGCTCTTTCATTATTCTGTCGATCACATGGGTTCATTACCCTTTACTGCACCTATTGGTTTGATCAATAGGTAATAAGCAAGTGGCATTCATCACTGTATTTGGTGACCCTTTTTGAATGAGAATTGAGCCTTGTGCCTCAATAATATTACAAAACTCCACTGTGACTTCTAAAATCCTTATCATTTACAGTAGGGGGTACATTATCCCTTATAATACATGAGTGATACTCAGAGTTCCCTGTATAACTCAGCCTGCAGCCTTGTGCCTTTATATGGTCACAGAACAACCCCTCAGTGACTTCTAATATCCTTATCATTTACAGTAGGGGGTACATTATCCCTTATAATACATGAGTGATACTCAGAGTTCCCTGTATAACTCAGCCTGCAGCCTTGTGCCTTTATATGGTCACAGAACAACCCCTCAGTGACTTCTAATATCCTTATCATTTACAGTAGGGGGTACATTATCCCTTATAATACATGAGTGATACTCAGTTCCCTGTATAACTCAGCCTGCAGCCTTGTGCCTTTATATGGTCACAGAACAACCCCTCAGTGACTTCTAATATCCTTATCATTTACAGTAGGGGGTACATTATCCCTTAAAACTAAAATACCTTCTGATTTCCAGCACAAAGACCGGTATATTCATTGAATTCAGCAGCAAACACTAAATCAATAGATCTGACAGTGACAATACACAGACGTGGGGATCCTCCGGCCATGCTCCTCTAATCCCCAAATTAAACACATTCATTTGGATGAAGATCAGTCAAACATCCTAAGAAAGAAGTGGCTTCTGGGCAGAATCCTAAATAGCTGAAAAATTCTAAGGGGAAATAGCTCATTTCTAACCTGATGGAAGGCTTGTGCCCTACAGTTATATTTATGGAAAATTGCAGCTTTATAAGTAGATGCAGCAGACATGTGTAATTGCTCTTTCACTGACATCAAGAATAAACAATAAATATGTCATTTTCCTTCGTATTGCTAGTAAAATTGCCTCCATGTTGGGGTACTTTCCTCCCTTGCAGGGATTCAATCTTAAAATTATTCCAAATCTTATTTTATCACATTAGTCAAGCAAAATTAACTTTAATAACACTGTATAAATTATTTGAATCTTTTTTCCATCAGTCTGGGAATTCATAATTATAACAAGCAGGCAGGAGCCATTTTGGGGACACTGTTATTAAGACAAGTCTTGTATCATCTCAGAATCTTGTTTGTGCACCAGAATGGGGGACCTGATGTCCATCCCCATGTCCTGGTTACACAATTAAATGGTAAGAGAACGGGGGAATGTGGGGAGAGCAGTGACATGTAGGAAGTGCTGAATGGAAAGTGAAAGTAATTCCTCTAAGGCATAGAGGAGGGGCAGACAATATTTGATTGACAGCTGAGATTTTTAAGTGAGTTTATGAATGCTATAAGAAAAAAAAGAATTTGGATTTCATGTTTAATTTGAAAAGGACTTTTATTATACAGATTTTTATGTCTGGCTGACAGGTCCACTTTAAGACATCTTGGTCTAGGGTTGACCTGAGACCACTGACCGGGAGAGACATGACCGGGAGTGTCCATAGAGGTTCAGATCAGGATGGTCATGATGTATCTTCAATAGTGAACACCTGTGCTTATATATTCTGGAATAGAGGTCACTGGGCCATTATTGTGTATCGTAATTAGGTGTGACATTGTGACATTGGATGGGGGGCAGTATAACTGTGCATCTTGAATAGGGATAAGAAGAATTCTAATCAAACTTCCACACAAGTGCTGTGTATCCTCCAGCTTCAATTCCGCTACCCTCCTTCAAGGTTCAAGGTTTTTGAAGATCGTACGGAATTATCTTTGGCTGTGACATCTCATATGGACATTGATACCCAGTTTGCTCCAATCTTAATGGAAGTTATAAGGGTCTTAGAATAATCTGAATGGAAAAGCCACACCTGAAGCCAGTGAGGGTGAATTCCCCAGAAATAACAGCAGAGTAACGTTAAACAATATTTTCATACGTCTATTTACTGATGTTGAGCCAAGGGAGAGAATATTGCAATATGTCTTTCAATTGGACACTTGTTTAAGGTTGAGGTATTTAAGGTTAGGAAATGTGAGCCCTAATCTAAACACGAAAAAATTATGGAGGAACCCAAGAAGCACTAGCCCTTACTTTTGAAAATTTGGTATGGTCCAGAATGTTATTTAGGAAAGTAATGGTCCCCAAGCTGTGGACCTGGAGCAGTGGGGGGCAGCCTGAAGGTTAGTTTTGGGTAGATATGGGAAGAATGTTTATTTCCTTTCTTTGATATAATAATAATAATGTTTCTATATATCTGTAACCTTGTTATGAGCTAAGGGGGCCCAGTCTGAAGGCCAGTTAAGGGGAGATTTGGGGCGAGTGCTTATTTGTACCCTGGGTACCCCTGGAACTATAGCAGGGTGACTGTTACCCCAATGTTTCTATATATCTGTAACCTTGTTATGAGCTAAGGGGACCCAGCCTGAAGGTCAGTTAGGGGGAGATTTGGGGTGAGTGCTTATTTGTACCCTGGGTACCCCTAGAACTATAGCAGGGTGACTTGTTACCCCAATGTTTCTATATATCTGTAACCTTGTTATGAGCTAAGGGGGCCCAGTCTGAAGGTCAGTTAGGGGGTGATTTGGGGTGAGTGCTTATTTGTGCCCTGGGTACCCCTGGAACTATAGCAGGGTGACACCCCAATGTTTCTATATATCTGTAACCTTGTTATGAGCTAAGGGGCCCAGTCTGAAGGTCAGTTAGGGGGAGATTTGGGGCGAGTGCTTATTTGTACCCTGAGTACCCCTGGAACTATAGCAGGGTGACTGTTACCCCAATGTTTCTATATATCTGTAACCTTGTTATGAGCTAAGGGGACCCAGCCTGAAGGTCAGTTAGGGGGAGATTTGGGGTGAGTGCTTATTTGTACCCTGGGTACCCCTAGAACTATAGCAGGGTGACACCCCAATGTTTCTATATATCTGTAACCTTGTTATGAGCTAAGGGGGCCCAGTCTGAAGGTCAGTTAGGGGGAGATTTGGGGTGAGTGATTATTTGTACCCTGGGTACCCCTGAAACTATAGCAGGGTGACTTGTTACCCCAATGTTTCTATATATCTGTAACCTTGTTATGAGCTAAGTTAGGAGGAAATTTGGGGTGATTACTTATTTGCATCCCCTGTTCTTGTAGATGTTTGTTTTGTATTCCCATATAAGTCTTTTCCAATGAATATGAAAAGTAGCACAAAATCGACAAATAAAACACCTTTCCAATGAAGTACTTATGCAATATGTTGGTGCAATTACTGGTTATATATTTCAAAGCACCGAGCTGCCATAGAGTTAGTTTAAGACAAGTTTTTTAGCTACAAATGATAATAGTACATTTTCCCTTGGAGAGTTCTTTATGTATAAAATAGTTCAAATAGTTCAAATCAAAAAGACATCCCTAAAGTTTCTTTAACTTTCCTTATGCTGATTAAGCCTTATAGATGAGTGGAAGGGATGGAAAAACTATTTTCGGTAGGTCCGGTTCTATAGGAATCCACGGATCAAATAAAAACCATTCTAGAAACAGCATATTCTTGAATGTTCTTGGCTGGAACTACAGCCCTACAAAGGCCAATTGCCTTGATATCTGGAACCAAAAACAGCAGAAGGACAGACTCTTCAATTCACCTGGGAGCAGCGTAACCAATCGGATCCTCCTTAAATAGTTTCAAATCTGATTTTCTTTTGGTGTCAGCTTCCCGAGCTTCAGCAGGAACAGCCTCAACTCCAAAGGACACAGGAAAGCCTCGCTGCCAACCTAATATTTGACTTCCCTGGCAAGATGATAGATGTGAAGGTGTTTATTATTTTGGGGGGTTGTTTTAATGATTTATAGATGACGATAATAACGGAGCACACAGCTGTTCCCACTTACAGTGGTTTAATACAAATAACAAATTGTTATTATATAAAGGTTTATGTGCATCACCATCATCATCATCATCTATTTATATAGGACAAGCAAGTAATGTGTAACACAGAATTATGGGCAGCTGGGCATATTTCCTTCTACTTAATTCCCTGATAACTCCCCCCATTGGGGTTTATTTGTATCCTAGACTGGCAGATGGGTTTAAAGGACCAGTAAAAGTCATCATGTTATTGGAACATGGTAAATTTTGTATTTCATAGACACCACAAACTGCCATTAATTACCCAACAAAAGTGCTAACATCATTATTATGGCTCTGCAGGTGATGTATTTGCCATTAGGAAAAAATATATGGGAGCTCCAAACTGGCAGCCAATGGGTGTTGCTAAGCAACTCTAGAGATTGGTCCTAAATTAATATTTATCATGTTAGGAGGTTTAAGGTTACACGGAGAGTGAGCAGTGCCAAGTTTAAATGTCATTCGATTAGGATGGGTTTAGCTGTAAAGAATACATATTACTCTCGTTTCTTGTTCCCTGGTGGATTTTTAGGCAGCTGAACCACTGCTCATTGCTTGTCTTCATTGATAGACTATTGCATCACTGACCTCTAAATGATTCAGTTCTCGTGTTCTTCTTGTCTTGTTTTGCAACAGTTCCCATTTCCATAATGCTATTGTTTATCCATTGAAGTAAGGTTGTAAGTCTCTGCTGGGATTTGAGCCAGGGACCTTTGGGTTTCAGTTTAGCCATTGGGCTAGGTGAGCAGCTCGCAGGCTTGCCCTTTACCTATAACCTGGCCTTTTCAACCTATTGCCAGCAGCAGCCTAATTGCTGGGTTGGGGTCAGCCAATCAGCACTGACCCTACCCTATATAAATCTAGTCCACCTCACCAACAGGGCCTGAACATTGGCCTACACTGAGCACTGAGGCACGACCCCTAGCTCTGGTTCCCTGCTCTGGCCTCTGTCTTTGCCTTGCCTTGTCTGTTCCAGTCCTAGTTCTGCTTCTATGCCCACACCCTCCTGTCCAGCTCTGACTAGTCCACTCTTTGCCCTGATCCTGTCCATTTTTCCCCATGGTCTGCGCACAATCAGCTCCTGTTTGAAGGACTCACCTTCCCATGAAGTAAGGGCCTATGTATGCGACTCACCAAAGTTCCTATCTGACCTTTGGATGAGAAGATCATTGGCACATTGATGCAATCTTTATCCAATGGGTCTCTGTAAAGACCCTACTGTATGATCTGATCCAACTCTATTTTTGGAAGTTAATATCTTTTGGTGGAAGGGTGATTATCAGAAATAACAAGATTCAAGGCCAGATTCCCTACATTGCGATAAAAATATGTAGACAGCCCTTCTAATTAAACAGTTTAATTATTTCAGCTGTTAATTAATGCATTTGCAGGTGCATAACTTCAAGCATACAACCATTCAATCCTCTTAGAAAAACATTTGCAGGGAAATGGGTTATATTGAAGAGCTCAGTGACTTTCAGTGTGGCAGTGTCATAGGAGGGAACCTGCCCAACATATCAAGTTTCTGTTAAACTAGATATTCTTGGTCAACCTTTAGATCTGTAATTGTGATGGAAACATCCAGAAGCAGCAATAATTGTGCCACAAAGCAGTAGGCCACAGTTTCACAGAATGGGACCACTGAGTGCTTAAAGCAATGTCAGCATAGCAACTGTTCGTCGTGAGCTTGGGTTTCTATGGCTGAGCAGCTGCTCTCGGGAGGTCCATAGAAATGGTCTACTGAATCTGGAGTGGAAGAACATGACTGACCTGCACAACGTACTTATCTGAACCCTTTGGCACAAACTGCAATGCCAATTGCATGCCAGGCCCTATTACCCAACATCAGTTACTGACCTCATTAAAACCCTTGTGTTTGAATGGGAACTAATTGAATGGGAACTAATTCCTTTTCCTATGTTCCAAAATCTATTGGAAATCCTTCCTTGGGGAGTGTAGCAAACGTGTTTGTGTAGGTATCTAACTCTGCTTTATTGCTATTGGTTTTGCATTAGTGCAATGCATCAGAGATCGCCTTTTGTCTTGGATGGGACCACTGCATCTCCTTAATCCCTCAATTTTGCCTTCCTTTTCCTCTGTTCTTTTCCTACACTCTCTGTCGCTCAACAAACAGCCTTTCAGCCAGAGATTAAAGTCAATCCCACTCGATGGTCCTGGAGCCTGGGGGAGGCTACAGTGTGATAACATTTTCTGCTCTGAAAACTTTTAAGATGCGAGTGGATTAAGTGCAGACATTTAGCTGTATGTTCTGGACTAAAACACATACACACTGCCCTGCTGATCCCTTCCTAAATAGACTGATTGGATGTGGCACGTTCATTGTTTATTAATTTATCAACGATATTTACATTTAGTTGCTGCAGAGAAATCCTTTGCATTTTAGGAAATCTATGAACCTTAATGTCTTTAGAACATTTGGCTTAGGGATAATGCGTGCACTTGCAACTGCAACTGTTATTAATCTGCTATTAATCTGCCTCCCATTTGTAAATATACAGAGAAGGAATGTTCTGGGCACAAAATAAGCTATATCCTCATACTGTACTGTCTAAAGAGAAAAACATATCGTAGCTCTCAGTGGCGAAACAACCGGGGGGGCAGGAGGTGCAATTGTACCAGGGCCAGCACCCCCTGCGGGCCTTCTGGCAGTTCGTGGAAGCTTTAACGAAAATCCTACCTGAGGGGTGCTTACTTTAAAAAAATGCTTCTGGAAGGGGGGTGGGAGGCCTGCCGCTCCGTGTTACTGGTAGCTCACACCTCTATGCTAGAAAGTAGAAATCAATTTTTACAATAATAGGAGGTTTTGGGTACATACAGAGTGTGTAGGGCTGAGTTTAATGTCATTCCATTAGGATGGGTTTAGCTGTGAAGTATAAGTAGCACAGTGTGCATATCCAATCATGGCTTTTTATTCAGCTGACCTCTATTCTTTCGAAAGAAAGAAAGAAAGAAAGAAAGAAAGAAAGAAAGAAAGAAAGAAAGAAAGAAAGAAAGAAAGAAAGAAAGAAAGGAAGATCTTAATTAATCATCAGAAAGGAAAGAAGAAAAGAAAGAAAGAAAGAAAGAAAGAAAGAAAGAAAGAAAGAAAGAAAGAAAGAAAGAAAGAAAGGAAGACTTAAGTGCAAGCGAGTCTACTGAAAGTATTGATGATGTTATTCAGATGGCCTCTACTCAGAAGATCTTAATTACTCTTCAGAAAGAAAAAAAATAAGGAAAGAAAGAAAGAAAGAAAGAAAGAAAGAAAGAAAGAAAGAAAGAAAGAAAGAAAGAAAGAAAGAAAGAAAGAAAGAAAGAAAGAAAATATTAACTACTCATCAAAAAGAAAAAAAGAAAAAAAGAAAAAAAGAAAGGAAGAAACTTAAGTGCTGGCGAGTCTTCTGAAAGTCTTGATGATGTTATTCAGCTGACCTCTACTCTACCTCTACTCATCAGAAAGAAAGAAAAAAAAAAAAGAAAGAATGTAATAATGTAAGAAAGTAAGAAAGAAAGAAACTTAAGTGCAAGCGAGTCTTCTGTAAGTCTTGAATCCTGACTTTAACACTTCTCCTACCCTGAGGTTAACACTACCCAAAACAAATGCACTGGTTTCTGTCCATAACTTCTACCTCATCCAGTCATTACCATATATACTAACTTAAAAAAAATACCGACCTTAGAAGAAAATGATTGGGCAATGCTAGCAGATGGAGAGCTCACTAGAATTAGTAGTGCAAATGTTAGTTATACATAAAATTCCTCATAGAAGAAGGAATTGCAAGTGAGAGTGAACCTGTCTGTGCACTGGAAAGTCTGTTTGTTTGGCAAAGCTACCAAAGCACCCAAGTAGATGGACAAATAGAGAAGATCCAATTATCTGGTCTACATGGGTGATGTTCATACAAGGCAACCAGGTCAACCTTTAAGAGACAACCACATTCAATGCCTTCCCAATCAAAATCCAACTGAGCTTTTATCCCTGGGGATATTCTATCCAATAACCTGCAGAGTGATCAAGTTAGAGGCCAATATCAACCACATCTCCAATGCACCCTACGGTTTTAAGGTCCCATCTTAAAAAAGAACACCGAAGAACCTGAGAGGGTTCAAAGATTTTCTTTTGAGCTGCACATACCAAGGACAACACAGCATCCATAGCAATTAAAACAGAAATAGTTTGACCAGTAACAAAGAATGGGCAAAGGTTTGGAATTGCTTGCCAAAGATCATTGTTCTACACTGGCAGGGGCTCCTCTTTTCCAGAGCATTAGTTAATACTAGCAGTCAAGGCACAACTTTAGAAACAAGCAAATTGGCAATAAACTCTTGTCATATTCCTTGTTCCTGTCTTGCTAAAACTGTGCCACCTTCCATAGGGAGACTTACAGTATATGACGTGGCTCTGAGAAGCCTTAAGTGGAGATTAAATTGTATCTGTTCTCCCTGGGATTCTTGCAGACGTGCCAGTGAATTTAAGATTGTTTTACTTTATTAAAACCTTACAGCTGCTGAGGTTAAGGTTCATCACTGTTCTGTCTGTGCCAAAATGCATCTGAGGGGTCTGCAGTAAGGTCTGGAAAAGCAATGAGTCACTATAATCACAGCTAGCTCCAAATTCTGAGGTATATATTTTAAAAGTTAATTCGTTTTTGATGTTAACTGAGCTTTCTTATCTTTTGCAATTTCCAATTAAACAAGTCTCAGGAATTTCTATCCAACAGTGCTATAAATGTCAGAGTTGGGCCAAAGCCTTCATGCGCCCAAGGAAAGATCCCCTGCTGTCAATGACCACTTGCCACTTTCTACTCACTACCAAACCAGCAAACAATCCTAGACATGTGCCTCTTCTGCCTACCATTGCTTCAAGCCCTAATGAAAGTTAAGGAGACCTTCAAGTTGAGAATGCAAATGGGCAATACATTGTAAGATCCACCTTGCCACGTGAGCACCAATGTGGTGGGCCAAACTGGCATAATCCTATTGTTTGAGCACACAGCCAATGACTGGATCTTCAAGGAAGCCTAAGAAAACACATCATGAGTCATGTTAATCCATCAATGTGCTCCTTACCTGATGCTATTTTCAACCCAAAACAATAGATATCTGAATGATATCAACTGGATCTCCCAAGTGCCCAATATATGGGATAAGAAGCTGACTCGTGGGTCCAAGCTCGCAAATTTTATCGGTCCATGCATGGCCTGCTTTGTGTTAGGAAACATTCCCTTGTATAGTAAGTGTATATTATGATTTCTGATGACGCAAGAACAAAACGCTACTGACATTTAGGGACAGATTTACTAAGGTTCAAATTGGAATTCGAACTTTGGAGTTTGAATGTAAGATTTATTACAAACAGGCCCTTCAAAAATTGGAATTCGAATATTCGCCACCTAGAGGTCCCTTGAACTATTTGAAGATGTTGATAGTAGCGATGAGTGAAAAATGAAGCCCATAAACTCGAATGGGAGAAAAAAAAATGTTGCGTATCAAATAAAAATTTGATTCGAATTTATGAATATATTAATTTTTTATAAATAATATACCATTTGGATTGTGAATAATAATATACCATTCGAATTGTGGATAAAATCAAATTTATTCGAGTAAAAAAAATTCACATAACTCTAAAATTCGACCTTTGATAAATGGGCCTCTTACTCTTTGCTTTGCATTGTCCAAGCAACAGTCCGCCTCTATTGTTCATATCCCAGCACCCCACCATCAGTTAAAGGTTACCCAATTTTCTTCCCAAT
This sequence comes from Xenopus laevis, assembly GCF_017654675.1. Lineage (NCBI taxonomy): Eukaryota > Metazoa > Chordata > Amphibia > Anura > Pipidae > Xenopus > Xenopus laevis. The sequence goes on along the minus strand of NC_054382.1, from coordinate 4,250,378 downwards.
GGGGGGACAAACCTTTCTATAATCAACATAAATGCCATTTTTGTTGATTCAGCCCTTGAAGCCACAAACAGCACAGAATCGAAACACTTCCATTTTGTTTCCTTGGTATGAATGAACTCGTTCCTCACGCACTTTGTCTAAATTACAGCCCTCTTGCCCAGGATAATTGTAACAATTTATACAGCAGAAACATAAAAGCAAATTCTAAAATTTGAGGGATAGCTATTACTTCCCCAGTTTTCACTTTCCTGCCATCGTTTTCTCAGCTGCTAATCACCGTGGTGGATTAAATGTTGTGTCTCGATGGCAATTAGCCTTGTTTGTGGCACTTAGCAAGTACTGCACAATCTCACTCAGGTACAGTATGACTCAGCTGGGGAAGGTGTGGGTAGAACAGCAGCACCACACAAAGATTTATTGGAAAAAAAACATTATTAAGAGAAGTAATGGCATACTGCATATTTTTAACTGGGAATTAAAAAAAGAATAAAGTCCACCAAGTCCAAGGAAGTTTTTGTTTGAGAGAGAAGAACCGTCCCACCAATTGTCTAGCATATATTAAGGGATACATGTACTGTTAATATGAATGAATTTTGTTACAACAGCGCCACCTGCTGGTCAGTTTCCCACCAGTCGGACCAGCAAGTAGTCAAGGAAGTTGTCAGGAGAAAGAAAGAGGCTGCTCTGATGTTCTTCTGCTTAAGAAAGATGTGAGAAAGGTTTCTAATTGTTTTCCCAAGCAGAAGAACATCAGCCTCTTTCTTTCTCCTGACAACTTCCTTGACTACTTGCTGGTCAGACTGGTGGGAAAATGACCAGCAGGAAAGCTTCATTTTTCAGGATTCATTGAGATCTGGCATAGTGCAGAGAGACTGGCAAATTGCTAATGTGGTGCCTCTATTCAAAAAAGGATCCCGTTCTCAGCCTCAAAAATATAGGCCAGTTAGTCTGACAGAGGTAGGAAAGCTTTTAGAAGGGTAAATAAAGGATAAGATACTGGACTTCACAGCAAATCATAATACTATGAGTCTGTGCCAACATGGTTTTATGTGTAATAGATCTTGCCAGACTAACTTAATTTCTTTTTATGAGAAGGTAAGTAGAGATCTCGATTCTGGGATGGCAGTGGATGTGATTTACTTAGACTTTGCTAAAGCATTTGATACAGTGCCACACAGAAGGTTACTGGTTAAATGAAGGAATGTTGGTCTGGAACATAGTATTTGTACCTGGATAGAGAACTGGCTAAAAGATAGACTACAAAGAGTGGTGGTAAATGGAACATTTTCTAATTGGACCAGTGTTGTTAGTGGAGTACCGCAGGGCTCTGTACTAGGTCCCTTGCTTTTCAACTTGTTTATTAATGACCTGGAGGTGGCCATTGAAAGTACTGTTTCTATTTTTGCAGATGATACTAAATTGTGCAGAACTATAGGTTCCATGCAGGATGCTGCCACTTTGCACAGTCATTTGTCTAAACTGGAAAACTGGGCAGCAAACTGGAAAATGAGGTTCAATGTTGATAAATGCAGGTTATGCACTTTGGCAAAAATAATATAAATGCAAGTTATACACTAAATGGCAGTGTGTTGGGAGTTTCCTTAAATGAGAAGGATCTTGGGGTCTTTGTAGATAACAAGTTGTCTAATTCTGGGCAGTGTCATTCTGTGGCTACTAAAGCAAATAAAGTTCTTGTATAAAAAAGGGCATTAACTCAAGGGATGAAACATAATTGTGTCTCTTTATAGGTCTCTGGTGAGGCCTCATCTGGAGTATGGGGGCAGTTTTGGACTCCAGTCCTTAAGAGGGATATAAATGAGCTGGAGAGAGTGCAGAGACTAAGTGCAACTAAACTGGTTAGAGGGAGGGAAGAGTTAAATTATGAGGGGAGACTGACAAGGTTGGGGTTGTTTTCTCTGGGGGAAAAAAGGCGCTTGTGAGGGGACATGATTAGACTTTACAAGTACATTAGAGGACATTATAGACAAATAGCAGGGGACCTTTTTACCCATAAAGTGGATCACGTACCAGAGGCCTCCCCTTCAGACTAGAAGAAAAGAAGTTTCATTTAAAGGAACAGAGTAGGGGGTTCATCACAGTGAGGACAGTGAGGTTGGGGAATGCACTGCCGGGTGATGATTCAGTTAATGACTATAAGAGGGACTTGGATGATTTTTTGGACAGACATAATACAAAGGCTATTGTGATACTAAACTCTATAGTTAGTATAGATATGGGTATATAGAATTTATGTGACAGTAGGGAGGGGTGTGTGTATGGGGCTGGGTTTTTATTTGGAGGGGAGGAACTTGATGGACTTTGTCTTTTTTCAACCCAATTTAACTATGTAACTATGTAACTATATTAACAGTACATGTATCCCTTAATATCTTGGAATTAAAAATAAATAAATAATGAATGCAAAAAGTTGCAAAAAGTGCTTAGAATAGCCCCCTCATCAATTTTACATTCACTTATTTTTAAAGGCTTCATTTAACCTTTGCATATTTTTCATCTATATCTTTTTTAATTACACCCTTAATTTCTTCAACAAAATTTTGCAGTGGGTCTAAGAAAGTATTCGAAAACTATTCCAAAAGACAAAAAATGTAAATTTATGCTTCATAAATTCATGAAATTCACAAAGAGTAAAAAAACGTACTCGTAAATGTCCCTAAAAAAATTTCAGCCGGTGGAAAATTATTATTTTTAAAAAAATATTTGTCGAATGGACTAGAAAAAAGGTAAATTTATGCTCCATAAATGAAAAAATTTCACAAAGTGAGAATAATTTTTGCAAGTGTTTTAATGCTTACAAATGTAAAAAAAAACATTTATATAATACAAATATAATCATTTTTAAAAAATATTCAAGAAGACATGGAAGACATATCAACGTAATTTTATAAGTTGAGAAAATTCACAGATAGCTTAATGTACTTCTAGTTTCACCCTTATTAAAGTCCAAAAGAAAGTCACATTTCTATCACATCTCATTGTAATGAAGAGCCAAGTAACCCAGATATATGAATCTAGGTGGAAACAAGGGTAGCCGGCAAAAACTCCAAAAGACTTTGCAAGAAAATTCAAACTTCTTGTAGATCAGAATTAAACTCAGGGCCCTGGCAAAAAAAAAAATCTGTCCTTTTGTAAAATTGCCCCTGTAACCCTCAGCCAACACCTACTCATTACTTTGACAATATTGGTTTCTGGGCAAAACAGATTTTCCTCTCTTGTAAAAAAAAAAACCATATGAATATATAAAATTATGTTTGCTTTAATTATCGGTTGCTAGAGGTTACTGGTCCATAACAAGTCCATGTTACTATATAAGCCTGTGTATAATTTTGTTTGAAACACATTTTACCTCCCATGAAACCACCGTCTCGTTCAGAACTGTAATTGAAGGTTTGGAAATATTGTCCTATAAAGCCTTAGTAGGAATATTTTCTCTTTCTAACCACTAATTCCATGCTTACAATGCAATTAGTGGCTGTACAATTGCTTCCAAATGAGTTGGCATTTAAAATTCTTCTTTGCTCTTTTTTGTTTTTTGTTTTTCTTTTTAAAACCAACGAGTAACACACGGGTTCTTCATTCTATTTTGATCTGTAAAGACATGGGCGATGCACTCATTATCCCAGCCGTGGTCTTTGCTGTATGAATAGCTGTGTGGCACGGCAATGGCATCCAGATGTTAAACCACAGCCAGTGGAGGGCTTCACAAGTAATGACTGGTTTCTCTATCTACATCTCATTCAAAACAAACAGTGAAATACAAAAAGATAGCCACACCACAACGCTGTGTGCACGGATAGCAGAAAAATAGGTCCAAAAAGATTTCCATTTAATACCCATCAACTCTGGGTAGACAGGATGAAAATGCAAGTCAAGTTTGTCCATTACAGAACATGTTTTCACTGGCTTTATGGAAACTGGCACATGATATGCTAATAGATTTTCACCAGGTTTCTTTCATTTCAAAACAGGATACAACATTTTAGACCCCAACTTTGTTTACCTGTGAGCACCATTCAGATTTTAAAAAGAGTTGGGGGAGCAACGCAAACATGAAAAATGTTCCTGGGTGGTTCAAAATAACAGCTATGATTGGCCGTTTAGTAGACCATATGTGGACTGGCAGCCTACAGGAGGCTCTGTTTGGCAGTACACCTGGGTTTTATGCAACCAAAACCAGGAATTAAAAAATAAGCACCACTGAGGCTACTGAGAGCAACATCCATGGGGTAGGGGAACAACATGTTGCTCATGAGCCACTGGTTGGGGATCACTAAGATGTCTATAACATGGACTGCATTGTCTGTGCAGTGGGTCAGCAAACTGAGCCACTGCTGTCCCAAAAGGATGTTGGGTTATATTGAACAATCTCATTTTAGCTGCAACTGGGAACTGAGCTTAGGAGGCTCTGAAATGCCTATGTGGAGACCATTTTGGTAGATGTGGTGGATTTTTATGGACCCTGGTCTGCTCAAACTCTCCACTGATTTATTTGTATGATATTGTCTTAATATAGTCTCACCCTTGAAAGTGTGGAATGAGAAATAATTGTCCAGATACATTCAAAAGTTGGATAATGCTTTACCAATGTCTCTGGTCACCAACAATTCAACCCTTCTAGAATTTTCAGGGGTCGATAACATTTCTATCCCACTCCCAATGGTGGTGGAGTTGAAAATAGATGCCTGGAGTTTGACACCCCTGGACTCAACTAAAAATAAAATCTGTAAATATTTTGACTTAACTATTCTCTGGACTCAACCAGCAATGAACACTGTGTGGTTGTGTGTATATGTCTGGCAATGGATCTAATCATGCTCTTTGTATGGCAGACTGCTGGTTTGCCAGGCTGTATACAATACATTAATGAAAGAAGAGTTTAAATTTAGAGATACTTTTAAACCAAAACTTGAAAAGTTGATAGAAGAAGTCAAGAACTATGCATTCAACTTATCCAATTAGAGGATAATGACAGCACACATCTTGTAAATTGTGACTTCAATGCCAGGCTTTTGAAATGTGTGGGTGTGTCAAACCATTAACTTTGAATTTTCTGCCTGGGAGCACGTACATGATATAAATGTCTATAAAAAAACTATTGCAATATAAGTATCAACCACTATAACCTCTTATGAGGGAAGGGAATAAATAAAAGAAGGGAGTAATCCGACTGCCATTCCAGAAGCAATTTGCGTCAAACCCATTAGAAAACCGTTGTTTACATCACCGGTCAGAATGACCTGGAAGAGAGATTGGTATTGGAAAGTAAGGCAAGTGAAACAACTCCAAAGCTGTTTAAAAATTGATTATATTTAGTAAAAGAGTTTGACCAAATCTGACAGATTTTCCAAATTTGAGAATTTGTTCCCTCCAAAGTCTGAAGAAAAAAGACTAAAACATTCATGTTTTAAAAATGCCTGTACTTTCATGAGTCTCTTTAATTTGACTCATGGACATTGAAATATATGACCAGTATTTTTGGGGTAAACCATAGTAGTTTCCAACCAGTGGCTCACTAACAACATGTTCCTCCCCAACCCCTTGGATGTTGCTCTCAGTGGCCTCAAAGCAGGTGATTATTTTTGAATTCCAGACTTAGAGGCTTGGAAGTAAGTTTTAATTGTTTAAAAATCAAGATTACTCTCATGTAGAGTTTCCTATAGACCTCATTGTAAGGTCTACCAAATGGCCAATCATAGCCCTAATTTGGCATCCCCTGGGACTTTCTTCATGCTTGTGTTGCTCCCCAAATTTTTTTATATTTTAATGTGGCTTATGTAAAAAAAGAACCGGATCATCAGCTAAAGGGATTTAAGTCATACTTCATCTCAATGGACCATGATATGTAAGGCTTGTTTCTAGAGAACAAGATGGTTGAGACAGAAGGAATGGCCTTCTTATCAATATTAGTTTAAAAACCAGCACTGACAGGGCACCACAGAGAACCTATACATTTCAAATATTTAGAATGAAATATAACTGGAATCTCCCACAACCTCTTTATAATCCCCTGGGGGCTTCAAATGGTCTTTATTAGCTTGGGGCTTCAAAGGGTCTCCATTAGCTTGGGGCATCTACCTTAACATTATAAATGAGCATCCACGCAAGCTTTGGTTGACCAACAATGACAGCAAGTCTGGTCCAGTTGGCATGACACCACTTCTAATTATTCTTCCTATTTCAAATAAGGGAACAAAATAATTTCTTGCTCTACATTCAAAGTTCAGGGAATGTTTTTTGAATTTTGAACATGTGAAATAAAAGAAGGGCAGGGCACAGTTGCCTAGAATGTCTTTATTGCAATGTCTCTCTAGCAACTGTGCTGATTATTGTAGTCATTAATTTACCTGAATTTCTTACATTTCTCCACTTTCACCTCATTGTACTGAATGTCTTTCAGAACTCAAGTCAGTGGTGTTTTTTTTAATCCTTTATTGATTTTCCAGCCAAATAAATGTCACTGGAAATAATAAAGAAGACAGAATACAAGATATTCAGGCTGACAGTAATTACTGAAAAATAGCCCAACTGGTACATAAATTAAGGTTGAGATCTTTTTGTTATCGTAGGACCAAGCTTATCCTGAAAGGATCGATTAAATGTACGATTTGTCCATCAACTAAAAAGACCATTCCAAGTGATAGTGTCTAGTTAGACCTAGAAAAATGGTGGGTAGCTGCCTGCTTGGCCCTGCAAACAATTGGACAATGGATATATTTCACTGTGAACAATGAAAAATGTCTGACCTGACCAATCAATCTTCTAAACGATGGATGAAAAATCATTGGATGCATGATTATTCAGTGCCCACTAACTTCATGATAATTTGATAGATTCACCAGATCGCACTAAAATGGGTCGTTAAGGAGAGAAAAATCTTAATGTCTATGGCCACCTTTAGTCTGTAGTTGTTAATAAAGTTAGATTGGTCCTGAGTTGAATAAAAAGGAATATACTGCTCATTGACCATAACTCTCCCTAGTAGGGGACTAGTAGGTGAGTACTATTGCGTTGCAGTTGTCAAAATTTTTTATATAGTGACATGATTTCTCCAGATTGTGAATTGACAAATCAGTGGGGGGCCTACTGCCTTGAAAACGCCTTCGTTAGAAGAATCCAAGAAGATGGAGTATAATCCATCCCTGGCTAGAATGTGCCTCCATCACTGTCTGAATCATGGTGAAATTGGTCGGTGCTATGGTAGTAACTATAACTCCCGCAGCTGCTACACATTCTTAACTTGCCTGTTTCATCAAAATATTTTTTCAGGAAATTTTACACTTTTCCTCTTATGTAAAGAATTTCAGAAGGGTCCACAAAACATGGCATATGATATATAGAGTGTTGTTTTTGCTCTTCACTTAACTGACCCTGAGCGGCTGTATGTGGAATGATAACTTTACACAGATGGGAATTGTTTGGTCAAGAACATTGTGTATTGTAACATTTTCAAACGCCCAAGTCATTCAGACAGATGTTTTCATTATCCTGGTATGGGGATCAAAAATCCTTAAAAACACAAAAAAAGGGTTGTTTTTTTTATATTTTTAAAGTGTCTGCTCCATTGGAACCAGTACTATCTATAGTAGTAAATCACCTGTGTGTTATTTGCAGCAGACAAAGCAAATCTACAATGACATGTACAATTTGGTTTGAATACTATCTAGACTGAAAACTACCATTTGCATATATGCAGGAACTGTCTGAAACTGATATTATCACTATGTAATGAAAGGTAACATGGTTAATTAATAATTGATACATTAAGGGGGTTATTTACTAAAATCAGAAATTTTCTGATTAATTAATAAACAAATCCAAGCAAACTAGAATCCACGATTTACCCTTATTTATCATTAAAAAAACACAACCAAAAACCATGCCTTTTTCGGATTGTTGCACGAAAACCATTATTTTTTTGGAATGTCAAACGAAAAATCCAAATTTTTCAGACTTGATGCCTGAAAAGTCAAAACCCAGTGCAGCCAATATTATCTTCGAATTGCAAATTGGACCTCTGCCATTGACTTCTACAGGACTTCAACAGGTCGAAGATGGATGGTTTTCTGATTTAGACTTTTTGTAGCCTCAGGGTACAATAAAACTATAAAAATTTGATTTTTTTTTCTACTAAAAATTTGAATTTTATAGTAAAAAACTCGAATTTTTCAAGTTTTTTTCCATTCGGACTGTAATAAATTTATAATTTATGGTCTCAAGACCCAGATTTTCCAGGTTAAAACCCATTGTTCAATGCAACATTCATTTCTATACATTCAGTGAAGGATTCTGCTTTTAGTTAGAGAAAATTGTTTCATGCTGTTTTCTATACCCTAGACTAGGGGTCCCCGATTTTTTTTTTACCCATGAGCCACATTCAAATGTAAAAAGAGTTGGGGAGCAACACATGTTTGAAAAAAGTCCCTGGGGTGCCAAATAAGGGCTGTTTTTTTGGTAGCCTCTATGTGGACTGGCAGTCTACGGGAGACTCTGTTTGTCAGTACACCTGGTTTTACACAACCAAAACTTGCCTCCAAGCCTGGAATTCAAAAATAATCACCTGCTTTGAGTCTTCTGGGAGCAACATCCAGTGTGTTGGTGAGAAACCTGTTGCTTTCGAGACACTGGTTGGCGATCACTGCCAAAGACAAATGGCCGTCCATGACAATGCTAAACAGTATTCAATGAATGTAAGATGTTTGACCCTTTAAATTTTGATGTTGACTGGGGTAGAGTCCCACATTGGGTCGGGTACTGGTGGAATACCAACAGGTGGTTGGAATTTGGTCTGAAAACCCATATCTCCCATGAGGGCACCCTGCAGAGATGAAAGACAGTTGGGTGCAATGCAGGCAGAATAAGGGCTACTTAGTAATGTATCCAAATAACTAAGTAGATCACATTTTGCCTCCATACCACCCAACTGCCAAAAGTAGAATATTTCCAATGGCTGATCCAAGATATTATCAAATTTAGTAACATAATGGAATTAAAACAATAGCACCACCTGCTGACCAGTTCTGCTGACTGTGCTTCAGTCAGGAGGACATTCCAGAAGAAGAAAAGGAAACTCTTTAGACGTTGCTATGTTTAGAAAAGACCAGGATCGGATGACTTTCTTCAGGCTTTTCTTAAGCAGAGCAACATCAGAATTCCCTGTTCTGCTTCTAAAGTTTTCTCCCAACTGAAGCCTGGCCGGCACGACTGACGAGCAGGCGGCGCTGTTCTTTCAATTTTATTATTTTAGCAGAATAAAATATGCTAATATCTTGAAACCAATAAAAAAAATGAATATGAGATTCTTGCCAACGTTCACATACTTCTGGGCAATGTGTTTTCTGACAAAACCTATTTTTTGTGCTCTACGAGAGGTGTTGTCCTACTAAGCACCAGATAAAAACCAAATTCGCATATCTTTTGTCTTATAAGCGTGTTTAGCTTTCCAATCTGGCTCAGGCCTGTCGTAAAAAAATGTGCCGGTTTGCATAAAATGTTATATTGGAGCTGCTGGTTTTGCATCTGTTCAACTTTATTCTTTTATATACATTGCACTAGAAAATGAAAGGCAACGTGTGCCATAACAAACAAATACAGTATATACATCTATATATGATGTTATGGTGTTGTACCCATTGACCTTCATCAACCTCAATGTTGTCCACAACTCTGAGACATCTCAAGACCTTCAACTATTCAGTGGAAACATTAGAGAAACCATTAGAGAAACTATAATGTATATTTAGGTGGAAATAGCCGTGTCTATATAATACTACTGAGTCTGCATCTAGGCTGATTCCTTCTAGAGATGTAAAGAAGTTAAGGAGTCTACTTGCTGGAATTAGTGTGTCCATGAGTTAGAAAACAGAAGGAGACCATGGCTTAGCCAAGCTGTGTGATATTAGATCCTGTCTGGTGGGCTCTAGTGCTCTCTGCTACCCCACTCCTGTATACATTAAATCATGGGGAAGGTCTGTATTTCTTTTATGGAACAGAGTTGATACGTGACCCATACCTCTGGAAAGTAGTCACTAGAATCTAAAGGTGGCCATAGAAGTAACAATTACGATCTTTCTTGGAAAAGATCTCTCCAAGAAAGATTGTTTATTTCAATACACGTGTAGAGCTGAATGGTCAGATATACATAAAGAAACAATAGAATTCTACCTGTATCTGATGATTCAGCACTAACAATGGCTCATGTTTGGATGCCTTCAAAGGCACCCAATCAAAGTTTTCCGTCCAGCCCGATCGATGAGCCGACCGATATCCAAGTCTTCTGCCGATATCAGTCGGCTCTTTTCCCCACCATACACACATCGAATATCGTAAGAAAATTAGTTTTGTTCAATATTATCTGTGTGTCTATGGTCACCTTTAGTCATGTAAGGTCCTCCAAGGGCACAAAGGAAACTAGACTTCTTCCAATGGAGAGATGTAATGGGGTTAGAACGTCTATACAAGCTAACACTGCTGGAACCAGTGAGGAACCCCATGAACTTCTCGAGGTATTATATGCACATCAGGTATGAATCTGTGGTTACTCAACATTTGTATAAGAGGGTTGCAGGGCCTATTGTCTAATTCTAGGTAGTGAATGGCATGTAATGGTTATAGTCAGGGGATTAGTCAAGCTCTTTCTCCAGAATCTGTCTTTCTAAGCCTGTGGTAGGAAGCCCAGAAAAGTCTAAGCCAGACAAAAAAAACTAAGGTTCTCTAGATGCACAAGAAAGATTGTGCTAGGCAGCGGGCAGCCCTTACTTCCAGTAAAGAAGCGTGATTAGTAGCCCTGTAGATGAGCAACTAGTAGAGGCAGCCCAATGGCAGAACTTCTATGAGGACTATATGCATATCATCTTTACAGTATGTTATAGCCAAAAGGGGAGTATACGAAGGTTGCTGAGTAAAGGGCCATACTCATTTTAGGCAGTGATGACCTCCAGTGAATACATGTAAATTCTAAACTGTGTGCAGAGGTGAAATCATTGGGGTAGAAGTGGGATGGGGACAGAAGAACGTCAAAAGAAGGTAAAGCATGGGTAAATATATCCATTTGGGCATAGATATTCCCCTGTACTAAGCACAATTCAGCAGGAACGGATCCCTAAGTTTGCTTGTAGTCTGTACAGAGAGATCCCATAAAATTATGGCAACATAGGTATTCCCCTGTACTAAGCACAATTCAGCAGGAACAGTCCCTAAGTTTGCTCATAGTCTGTACAGAGAGATCCCATAAAACTATGGCAGCATAGGTATTCCCTGTACTAAGCACAATTCAGCAGGAACAGCCCCTAAGTTTGCTCATAGTCTGTACAGAGAGATCCCATAAAACTATGGCAGCATAGGTATTCCCTGTACTAAGCACAATTCAGCAGGAACAGCCCCTAAGTTTGCTCATAGTCTGTACAGAGAGATCCCATAAAACTATGGCAGCATAGGTATTCCCTGTACTAAGCACAATTCAGCAGGAACAGCCCCTAAGTTTGCTCATAGTCTGTACAGAGAGATCCCATAAAACTATGACAGCATAGGTATTCCCTGTACTAAGCACAATTCAGCAGGAACAGCCCATAAAACTATGGCAACATATTGTAGTATTTTATTGTATGAATGTCAGTGTGGTATTTAACGTTTTGGGCCCTATGCCAATTTGAGAGAATATATAGTGACAATAAAACCCACTTATCCAGAGAATATTTTTCCTTTAATATCTAGAATTGCAAACGGAGCTGTACAAAAAGGCTGATTTGGCAAACATGTAACCCTGCGACACACAGCGGCTTTTCTAATTGAGGGTTGTGAACTAATTAAGGTTAAGGCTGAAGTGTTTCGTACCTGCTGCTCCAATCAGTTCAACAGCGTCACATGGGGTTTCATTACTTTGGGCTGAAGCCGTGGGAAGGTATATTAATTTATCACAGGTCACAAATATTTATCAAAGGTGATAACATCTCAAGTGACACATATAACTCGTTCTTTCATCAACTATTTATTTACCTCCCAGCAGTAAAATAAATAATTGAAATAAGGATATTTTCTGAGAAAAAATTAATTTTCTGACCTTTTGCAAAATGTGCTGGTTTTTTTTTAGGCTGAAAAACTAGGTCATAGTGAGCCATTTGTGATAGATGATAGATAGATAGATAGATAGATAGATAGATAGATAGATAGATAGATAGATAGATAGTAGATAGATAGATAGATAGATAGATAGATAGATAGATAGTAGATAGATAGATGGATGGATGGATGGATGGATGGATGGATGGATGGATGGATGGATGGATGGATGGATGGATGGATGGATGGATGGATGGATAGAGAGATAGATAGATAGATAGATAGATAGATAGATAGATAGATAGATAGATAGATGGATGGATGGATGGATGGATGGATGGATGGATGGATGGATGGATGGATGGATGGATGGATGGATGGATGGATGGATAGAGAGAGAGAGAGAGAGATAGATAGATAGATAGATAGATAGATAGATAGATAGATAGATAGATAGATAGATAGATAGTAGATAGATAGATGGATGGATGGATGGATAGATAGATAGATAGATAGATAGATAGATGGATGGATGGATAGATAGATAGATAGAGGGATAGAGGGATAGATAGATAGATAGATAGATAGATAGATAGATAGATAGATAGATAGATAGATAATAGATAGATAGATAGATAGATAGATAGATAGATAGATAGATAGATAGATAGATAATGGATCAATGGATAGTTAGATGGATAGACAGATAGACAGATAGATAGACAGACAGACAGACAGACAGATAGATGATAGAGAGAGAGATTGAGAAAGAGAAAAAAAGAGCAAGAGAGAGAGAGTGAGAGAGATAAAGAGATAGATAGTTATAGACAGACAGATGAAAGATAGATGATAGAGAGAGAGAGAGAGAGAGAGAGAGAGAGAGAGAGAGAGAGAGAGAGAGAGAGAGAGAGAGAGAGAGAGAGAGATAATAGATGGATTATTGCTTCATAGCCCCAAATGAAACAGTGCCCTCTGCTGGTAACACTTCTTTGCATGTCAGGGAAGAAATCAAAGCCAAATTCTGCTGCACAAGATAAATTCAGCGACGCATATAATTTGTTGTAACCCACAGCCGGTCAGTATAATGTCAGTATAATGTCAGTATAATGTCCCTTTCATGTTATTCTGTACTATGGACCCAACAAATCCCGCAGGGAGAGACACAGGAGGCTCAGTTATTCCCATTATCAGGCAAAGCCATAGATCAGAGCATCTGCTTTAGAACAAACTCGTGTCTCTATCGGGTTAGTGGCACTCGCCTTCCTTGGTCTGGAGGAAATGTTCCTCTGTGTAATTAGCAATCATCAAAGCTCACCTTAATTAAGCACTAAAGCAAATATTTGCATGCAGCAATGACTCTGCTTAGCTTCACACAACAGCATTTTATAGATGTGTCCAAGGAATGACAAAGTACATTAATTGCAATTAGTGCTCCCGGCACAGGCTAAAAATAGTGAATATTTCCAAAGTAGTTTTAATGAAGAACATTCACGGCCCATGTAAAGCCATGTCACCCTGGAACCCATAGGCTTCTGTGTAATTAGCAGGATGACTCTCAGAACTTCACCAAATTCATATAAGACTCATTTAAAGTTAAACAAAAGTTCTATACAAATAAAAAAAAGGTAAGCAACCTAGTTATGTGTGACTCTAATCTGAAGATTGCCTTTAATTCCTGGGTAAAATTGAAAGCAATTTTCAGATCCCAATATTCTATTATTCTCTAATCTCTACTTACTACCACTGATACTGGGACAGAATGTTCTGTTATACAGATAGCTAGAATCTCAGCTGCCATAAAGCAGGACAGGACTGTTGCTTACAATGGGGATCAGATAGGATCTGTGCAGCCACTGGGACAGAATGTTCTGTTATACAGATAGCTAGAATCTCAGCTGCCATAAAGCAGGACAGGACTGCTGCTTACAATGGGGATCAGATAGGATCTGTGCAGCCACTGGGACAGAATGTTCTGTTATACAGATAGCTAGAATCTCAGCTGCCATAAAGCAGGACAGGACTGTTGCTTACAATGGGGATCAGATAGGATCTGTGCAGCCACTGGGACAGAATGTTCTGTTATACAGAAAGCTAGAATCTCAGCTGCCATAAAGCAGGACAGGACTGCTGCTTACAATGGGGATCAGATAGATCTGTGCAGCCACTGGGACAGAATGCTCTGTTATACAGATAGCTAGAATCTCAGCTGCCATAAAGCAGGACAGGACTGCTGCTTACAATGGGGATCAGATAGATCTGTGCAGCCACTGGGACAGCATGTTCTGTTATACAGATAGCTAGAATCTCAGCTGCCATAAAGCAGTACACCTTTCATATAATATTACATATTACTGTCAGGCTTATTTATGGTTTTGTGTTTCTAGCAGTGTCCCTTTAAGCACATACGTCAGCTGAAAGGACACATGTGGGCTGTGAGACAGATATAGGAAAGTCCTGCTTTTGTTTAATTTTATTAGTGAATATACAGTTTTTCCTATTTAATGTCAAACCTGCAAAGGAGAACTGTGGGCACAAACCTCCTCTAGACATAGGGCCGGCTATGTACTTCATTGACTCACACGGCTCCTATTTCTCTAACCAGCTGTTTAGCTAACACTGAGGTGAGAGGGAAAAAAAGAGAGAGAAGGAGACTGATAGAGAGATGGGGGAGAAAGAGAGAAAGAGAGGGGGAGAGAGAGCGAGAGAGAGAAAGGGAGACTGAGAGAAAGAGAGAGAGAAAGGGAGAAAAAGAGAGAGAGAGAGGGAGGGAGAGAAAGTGTGAGAGAGAGAGAGAGAGAGAGGGGGAGAGAGCGAGAAAGAGAGAGAGAAGGAGAGAGATAGAGAGATGGGGGAGAAAGAGAGAGGGGAAGAGAGACTGAGAGAAAGAGAGAGAGAGGGAGAGAAAGAGAGAGAAAGGGAGAAAAAAAGAGAGAGAGAGAGAGAGAGAGAGGGGAGAGAGAGGGAGGGAGAGAAAATGTGAGAGAGAGAGAGAGAGAGAGAGGGAGAAAAAGAGAGAGAAGGCGAGAGAGAGAGAGAGAGAGAGACAGACAGAGAGAGAGAGAGACACAGAGAGATGGGGGGAGAAAGAGAGAGAGAGGGGGAGAGAGCGAGAGAAAGAAAGATAGAGAGGGAGAGGGCTACCGAGAGAGAAAGCGAGAGAGAGAGAGAGAGAGAGAGAGAGAGAGTGAGGGAGTGAAAGAGAGAGAGAGAGACAGAGAGTTAGAGAGAGAGAGAGAGAGAGAGAGAGGGTTATTTGGACCCTAGCCACCAGATGGATGAAATTACAAACTGGAGAGCTGCTGAATAAAAAGCTAAATAGCTCAAAAACCACAAATAATAAAAAATGAAAAACAATCGCATATTGTCTCAGAATATCACTCTCTACATCATACTAACAGTTAGTTTCTTTAATAACGAAAGAAAGACTGATTTTGGTTGACCCATGCCATGATCGTTAGTATTTATTATGGCAACCACTGATCCATAACTAATCGAATAGATTCATTATAGATCAATTAAATTAAAATCACATTCCCACAAAGGGTTCTCCTGCTTCCAGCAAAGTGAATTAAATCAACATCAATATGGATCCAATTAACTATTTAAAGGGTGAGTTTGTTTTAGAAAAAAAACCAGAACCAACTCATAATATATACCCTAATAAGTGACCCATCAAGTAATCGTTCTAATCTGGCATGCAGATCAGTAAATATTTCCCTTTTACATCTTTTGTCGTTAGCTGCCATCTTGTGCTGTTCTGTGCGGCACTCGCTGATTACATGACAGGAAACAACAGTCAGCTTCTCATAGTAACATGAAGTGTGAGAGTAAAATACACCTCACTGTCCATTGGCTGATGTAACCTAGCATGTTTGTGCGTCATTGGTTTGCGTGTGAGCACAGTGCTTCATATGAGCCAAAGGGAGGGGCTTTAGGCACTGATGCATTATGGGATTCTATTGTTACATATATCCATTGTGCTCATGAAAAGGATTTATTTATATGAAAAAGTAAAAGCCTGTGACTGCCTTATCAGTAAGGAACCTCTCCTATTGCTGATTGTGAAATCTCCTTTTTTTAATTTTTTTTAATTGCCCACAATTCAATAGCAATGAATAATAAATTATAAATATTTTGATGTTTACATTAGGAATATCCAACTTGACCCCTCCAGAAACATCACAGTTTAGAGGGTCTCAGTGAAAGCGACAGTTGGAGGGGGCGGCGACTCCTCTGGGGAATAATAACATTTAGGAGATATTGAAGTGAATTATATTTTACATATGTCGCATCAAGGTGGGATTTCATTGGCTACAAGCACAGTGACTTTAATCAAGGTCACACCTTGTAAAAGTTGCTGCAGTTCTGTTCTATCCCCAGACGTCAACTCTCTGTTATTCTTTAATGTTCACTCAAAGGGCACGGGGAGGGTTTTCGAAGGCAACGATACCAGGAAAAATATTATTCTAAGAAAAAAAGCTTCATGAAACCTCTAACCATGTTATGAAAAATACACATTGTTACTTTTCAACCAGCTAAGGGGGCCCAGTCTGAAGGTCAGTTAGGGGGAGATTTGGGGTGAGCGTTTATTTGTACCCTGGGTACCCCTGGAACTATAGCAGGGTGACACCCCAATGTTTCTATATATCTGTAACCTTTTTATGAGCTAAGGGGCCCAGTCTGAAGGTCAGTTAGGGGGAGATTTGGGGTGAGTGTTTATTTGTGCCCTGGGTACCCCTGGAACTATAGCAGGGTGACACCCCAATGTTTCTATATATCTGTAACCTTGTTATGAGCTAAGGGGCCCAGTCTGAAGGTCAGTTAGGGGGAGATTTGGGGTGAGTACTTATTTTTACCCTGGGTACCCCTGGAACTATAGCAGGGTGACTGTTACCCCAATGTTTCTATATATCTGTAACCTTGTTATGAGCTAAGGGGGCCCAGTCTGAAGGTCAGTTAGGGGGAAATTTGGGGTGAGTGTTTATTTGTACCCTGGGTACCCCTGGAACTATAGCAGGGTGACTGTTACCCCAATGTTTCTATATATCTGTAACCTTGTTATGAGCTAAGGGGACCCAGTCTGAAGGTCAGTTAGGGGGAGATTTGGGGTGAGTGCTTATTTGTGCCCTGGGTACCCCTGGAACTATAGCAGGTTGACACCCCAATGTTTCTATATATCTGTAACCTTGTTATGAGCTAAGGGGGCCCAGTCTGAAGGCCAGTTAGGGGGAGATTTGGGGTGAGTGTTTATTTGTGCCCTGGGTACCCCTGGAACTATAGCAGGGTGACTGTTACCCCAATGTTTCTATATATCTGTAACCTTGTTATGAGCTAAGGGGGCCCAGTCTGAAGGTCAGTTAGGGGGAGATTTGGAGTGAGTGTTTATTTGTGCCCCTGGGTACCCCTGGAACTATAGCAGGGTGACTGTTACCCCAATGTTTCTATATATCTGTAACCTTGTTATGAGCTAAGGGGGCCCAGTCTGAAGGTCAGTTAGGGGGAGATTTGGGGTGAGTGTTTATTTGTACCCTGGGTACCCCTGGAACTATAGCAGGGTGACACCCCAATGTTTCTATATATCTTTAACATTGTTCAGCACTAAGGGGGCCCTAACCAAAGCTTGTACTTTAATAATAATATCTTTTTGGATTCCACTTGATCATTTTTGCTCTTTGCTCTTATAGCATTAGATTTCCTATCTGGGTGACCAGCGATACACCGGCTAAATGTAATTCAATGTGGGAAATGTGAGGCCTGTGTAGAAATTCTGGCAAGGAAAGGGCCAGTACAACTGAGAGTGAGTAACACAAGGTTTGAGTTGAGACTTTATGACTAAGGCAATTTCATATTTTGTAGGGATGAGTAATGAAGACTGTATCATTGCCTTATGTTCTAATTCGATTAACAGAAGGTTCCATAACAAGGCAATGGAGTAGTTGGGGCTATTTTATGTGAAGTAGGGGGATGAACCCAACAATGACTGTGCTGAACTATACTGTCTGTGACCTGCCAAGCCTCTCTCGTTTGGGTCTTACTCACTGACCAATTAAAGGGTCAGCAGCACCAAAAATGAAAAGATTATGAAAGTAAATGCATCTATAGAAATATAACATAGGGTGTTTGCTTCAGAAGCTGCAATCAGGGCTGGATCAGTTGTGCGGCTAATGGGGCCCCCATGGCTGAAATCTAGGCCTGGCTTTGATATGTTTATATATTGTATCTATTGTATCCAAGCTCCTATTCCTTTACCACTGAAGGATTAAAGGGAATTTTGACCTGCAAAACTTTTTTCAGTTCAGTTGGTTTCAGATAGATCACCAGAAATAAAGACTTTTTCCCCATCACTTTCTATTTGTGACCGTTTTTCAAGTGTAACGTTTTATTTTTTACCTTCTAAACCTGCTCCAACTCTTTAACTGTTCTAAATTGATACATTTAGTTGATCCATTTCTTATCTGTGTCCCTGCTGAGCAGAATCCCTGGGTTTCATTAAAGGCAACTGTTAGACTTGATACAATAGTTACTAATAATCCCCAGATACTGCTGAGAAATGGATCAACTAATTGTATCAATTAATTCTATCAACTAAATATATCGACTAAATGTATCAGCTAATTATATCGACTAAATGTATCAACTAATTATATCGACTAAATGTATCAGCTAATTATATCGACTAAATGTATCAACTAAATGTATCAACTAAATGTATCAACTAATTATATCGACTAATTTTATCGACTAAATGTATCAACTAATTATATCGACTAATTATATCGGCTAAATGTATCCACTAATTTTATCGACTAAATGTATCAACTAATTATATCGACTAATTATATCGGCTAAATGTATCCACTAATTTTATCAACTAAATGTATCAACTAATTATATTGACTAAATGTATCAACTAAATGTATCAACTAATTATATCGACTAATTATATCGGCTAAATGTATCCACTAATTTTATCGACTAAATGTATCAACTAATTATATCAACTAATTATATCGGCTAAATGTATCCACTAATTATATCGACTAAATGTATCAATTAATTATATCGACTAAATGTATCAACTAAATGTATCAACTAATTATATCGACTAATTATATTGACTAAATGTATCAACTAATTCTATCGACTAAATGTAACAAATTGTAACCGTTCAGATGCTCCTGGATCACTAGAAACATGAACATAAAATTTAAAACTTAAATTTTGGGAAAACGTTAAAAAATAAAAAATGGAAAGCAATTGAAAAAAGTCATTGTTTATGGAAAACCATTTAAAAACAACTAAATTGGAAAAAAGTGTTTGGAAGGTGAACAACCCCTTCAAGGAGCCAAATAACAATGTTCTAGGAACAAAGGGTCCGATTTCTTTGGAAACATTGTGTTATTGTACAAATCCATATCCGTTCTACATATTTTCTAATTAACAAGGTGCTTTCTCCTACCTCCCCAGATAAATGGAGCACACTTATTCATTCTCTATTATTTCAACCCAGGCTTTATAGCTCTGTGATACAACTGTCACTTGCTGGAAACTGCTCCCTACATTAAAAGGGGAAGAGGCGGTTTGCAGTAGGTCTAGTAACCCATAGCAACCAGTAAATATTACTTGCTGAGTGAGGTGAAAAATAGCAGCAATGATATAATGTTACTATTAGCTCAGATTCAGAGGGAGCCCTTAGTTTAGTCTCCTCCATCTGTTAAAAAAACAAGGGGAGTTGTGAAAACATCCAATGTTGATATTGTAGCAGAGACAATGAGCAGGGGGGGGGGCATGAGATCTTATAAGAGAAGCGGCAGTTGTAGAACAGGCAGATGATTCCAGTTCAGGTTCAGTCAGAGGACAGAAAGGTTAAAGCAATTAGAGACTAACGAGGGCTCAGCTCATTTCCAGTGGAAGTGAAGATTCATCTTGCCCACTCATTGGTACAAGGTCCACGACAAAAGGTTCTTACTGGGACTGGAGAGGCACAAAGTGCTGCAGATCTGCCTTATTGTTACTGAACTGACAGTTTGTCTCATGGGCAATATCTGTCTAACTCGAAATTAACTTTACAGCTGATTAAATCATCCTGTTCCCCAGATATATCTGCAGCTCATGTATATCCTACAGGGTCCCAACAGCATATTGCACCGTCCCCATTCCTTACTATTTGCACAACTCCCAGTGTCATCTGCACAACACTGCACCCACCTAACTGCCACTTGTGTTACTCTACAACCTCACTGCCCCACTGAACTACTGTATGTTCCCCTAGCTCAATACATATTCTGAAATTACTAGAGGAGAGAGAGAGATGCCTTTACACTATATTACTGCAAAAAATCCCTTTTATTAAAGATAGAATCTGTACAGAGAGATCCCATAAAACTATGGCAGCATAGGTATTCCCTGTACTAAGCACAATTCAGCAGGAACAGTCCCTAAGTTTGCTCATAGTCTGTACAGAGAGATCCCATAAAACTATGGCAGCATAGGTATTCCCCTGTACTAAGCACAATTCAGCAGGAACAGCCCCTAAGTTTGCTCATAGTCTGTACAGAGAGATCCCATAAAACTATGGCAACATAGGTATTCCCTGTACTAAGCACAATTCAGCAGGAACAGCCCCTAAGTTTGCTCATAGTCTGTACAGAGAGATCCCATAAAACTATGGCAGCATAGGTATTCCCTGTACTAAGCACAATTCAGCAGGAACAGCTCACCTGGCATACCCAGAAACATTTCCAGCCTAACAGCATAAGTAGAGTAGAAAACCCTTGTCCCCATTCATAAATATTCCCCAATATCAAACAGATATATGTGTTATCTGAGCTTTCCATGCTGAAAGGTGGGTGTCACTGTTGTTACTGTCAGGATGAATTCCATGGGCTCCTCTCCCCTAGGTCTATTGTCCTTTCTATTGATCCAGATATAATCAATCCTATTGGCTGCTCTGTGACCTCCCAATCAGTCTGTAATTATCCATAGGATGTGACTGTAACAAAGCAAAGGCAATCAGAGTATATAGATATATTTATATCACTTACAATAACAAATAAACACAGAGAGACGTCTCTCATTTATTCCCTGATTCATACAGAGGGGCCACTAACAGACATGTGAAGTAAGGATTTCCCATTTACAGACCCCCCAATACTGTGCTGGGAACTGTAAGCCCCTCACAAGAGCCCGGAATTAACTCAGCTGTTATGGTTTATAAGAGGGAATTGTTGGCAGCACAATATAATACAATAAAATTTCTCTTTTATTATCTAAATCACATTCAGCACATGGACTGATTTACTGAGATTTAACAGGAGATTGTTCTGCTCGTAAATCAGCAGCCGGCGCTCGTTTTTATTGCAGACTCAGAAACATTCACTGGATGGATAATTAAGGGCTTATTTTATAAACAATGTTAAAAGTATAATATCATTCTAATACCTAAGGGATAGTATGGCAACTCCCACATCTGTGTGTCTGAGCAGAATAACTCTGACCAACAGAATTTCCAAAGCAACACTCTGATCTTTACTTGCACACCAATTCTATTGCTCTCTATTGTGACTTAGTAACAAACAGCTGCAGTGCAATTGGTCTCATTTGCCACCTGAACCCCCAAATTCCTTGAATTTTTTTTCCCTCTTATTTATTGTGTTTTTTCCAACAAATACATACCGGAAGTGCATCTTCATATTCTTCTCTAAGGAGTAAGATGGAGCATTAAATATAAATCTAGACAAAAAAAAAAAAAAACACAAAAAACAAAAAAAAAAATGTATATCACCCAGGGTAGTTACTACTAAAGATAGTCCTAGACAATTTAGACTTTATGTTTTTGTCTTAGACAGAGATCTGATCAAATTTAACGTCCCAGTTTTCAGTAGGGGGACTGGTGGGAAGCAATGAGGGAAAGTTGCTGAATGTTGCCATTAGGGGGAGGGGCTGAAAGGCCAGGACTTGATTTGTGGGGAGACCACAAAGTTCTGGGCATAGGGTGTCAAGACTTTAGGGCGGGTGTCATGCCATCTGCTATTTGCACTGGGGACTGAGTGCTTAGCAACAATGATGCCTATGTCACCCAAGGGTCACATACCTCCCAACTGTTCCGCTTTTCGCAGACAGTCCCAATTTTGACAGCTCAAACCGCATTGTTACTGAAATGTCCCCACTTTCTCTTTGATCTCCTACACTGAACAGCCAGAAAAAGATTTCTGAAACTTAATTGGCAGAGAGACCAGAATATGTGGCAGGTGCACTTAGATACATTTGTAACAATTTAAGATAAGCAAAGAAACAATTGTAACTATTTAAGATAAGCAGGTCTCGTGGGAAAAACTGCGACTTGCATCTGAAAGGGCAATTTCACCTTCATTAGCAAAACTGTAATAACACATAAAACTTGACCCTAAAACCCCCCGAAATGTGTTCAAACTTTCCATAACTTGCAAAATTTTGTAAAATGGAAATGGTAATTAGGGGGTGTGGTCATAATGTCGGGAGTTATGGGTTCAGGTGGGTGATCAGTCCAATATCTTCAGTCTCCTGCACCAGTGGTGGAACCATAGAGGAAGCAGAACCCACAGCCATGGGGGGCCCAGGGAACAGGGGGACCATAGGGTTCGCTTTCTCTATAATTATAAGGAACCCCTCCCTGGTAGGATGCAGGGAAGCAATAGAATGGGATTCCTGTGGGGCGGGAGGTGGGTAGGGATTGGCTTGTCCTGGGTAGTGAAGTGGCAAATTTGCGGCTAATTTCTGCGTTTTGCCGCCAGTGAAAAAAATTGTGAAGCTGCGGTAAAAATTTGTCGGCTTAAAATCCGCCCCGTCAAAAAAAATGTTGGTGCAAGTCAGAATAGTCCCGCCCACGTGTCAAAATTATTCTGACGCCCATTGACTGTAAAGTTGGACAGAATAGGCGCCTGTAGAAAAATTAACGGGCATCAAAATTACTTTCACACCCATTGACTTCAATGCATTTCACCAATTTTTTACCATTTCGCAAATTTTGCGGTAAATTCTCAAATTTTTAGGCGTAGTGAAATGAGACAAATTCGCTAGTCCTGGACCCTTCCAAAGTTTGTTATTGCTTGGGGGTTACACCTCTGTCCTGTTACCTAGCAACAAGTCCTCCCTGTTGGTGATGTCAGTAGCAGATCCCTCCCCCTCAGTGATGTCACTGGCGGGTTTGGGTCTAATTCAAATTAGGGTCTCCAGGTTCTGACAGGTCCCAGTTCACTAGGAGCAGGTTCTGGTCATAGTTATTGAGACCCTGCAGGTGCCAGTTGGGGTGAGAGGGGCAAGTGAGCAGCCCCCCGGCCTAAGGGCACATTAAAATCCCCCCCATGTAAAGCCAAAAAGCACAAAACAGGAGCAGTGTCTCTCTATAATGTTCGCCTTGTTTTGCCGCATAAATGACGCCTATAGACTTGTATGGTGTCACGCGTCAAAAAAAATGACGCGTGTCAAAAAATGTTGACGCGCGTCAAAAAAAATTACTCCCATAGACTTTAATGGGCATCAGCGACACTTCGCTGGCGGCGAATTTTTGTCGAAGCAAAGCGGGTCAAATTCGCCCGAGCCTACACAGAACAAAAAACTGGGAGAGGGGTTGGAACACCCCTAAATTGCTCATCATTCAGGACACACGAGGCACAAGCACTGGAGGGGCGAGAGCACAAGGAGCAGCAGAAATCAAGTCTGTTAATCGTTCTGTCTCCTGATATATTGTTTCAGGAGTCAGAACCAGCAGTGCAGAGACTGTTGCCAAGCAGACACTGCTTGTTTTCATTAGCAATTACATTTACCAATGCAAATCAATGAAATTGAGCAGTGAATGCACATTGGGAGGTTGCATAGCATGATATTTTTATTTATTCGGCAAAATACTGTTTTTTTGGGTAGAGTTCTCCTTTTTAAAGTGAAAAACAGCAGAATTTTAAAGGCGTCCGTTGCTCATTTCATGACATTTTGTACAGTAATTTGATACATAAAAAGCCGAAGCCAGTGTTTTGTTAATTCCTTCCAATATGTTCTGTTTTAGACAAACCCCTAATCCTGGTGGGTCTGTATCAGTCGGCTAATGATGCCCTGGCACTGGCTCTATCGGGAGAATTACGGGCAGACTGCTCTGCGCAGGAGCTTACGCTCTGAGCCGCGACATTCCTGCCTGTGCTGTGAATTGGGGAGGGCCCCTAACAAACCATTTTCCATTCCAGCAATAATTAAATGCATAAGCTGCGTTATAATAGGTCTGGGAGCAGTGAAATATCTCGAGAGCCCTTGTAAAAGTCTGGAATTGGATTGTGGGGAAAAGCAGAGTCTGGAGACTGAAATATTGTAAAATGTAACGATGTTTAGTTCCCATCATAGCTCAGAATTGTAATTAAGTTTTTTATCCTATTATTGTAGCACAAAGCTATACATTGTATATCAGCATGGCAACACCAACCAAACACACACCACCCTGCTGAAGAAAAGGAATGGGGTGATTTTGGGGTTCTTTATACATAATGATTACACAGAGTATCACCCATCATCACTCATGTATTATAAGGGATAATGTACCCCCTACTGTAAATGATAAGGATATTAGAAGTCACTGAGGGGTTGTTCTGTGACCATATAAAGGCACAAGGCTGCAGGCTGAGTTATACAGGGAACTCTGAGTATCACTCATGTATTATAAGGGATAATGTACCCCCTACTGTAAATGATAAGGATATTAGAAGTCACTGAGGGGTTGTTCTGTGACCATATAAAGGCACAAGGCTGCAGGCTGAGTTATACAGGGAACTCTGAGTATCACTCATGTATTATAAGGGATAATGTACCCCCTACTGTAAATGATAAGGATATTAGAAGTCACTGAGGGGTTGTTCTGTGACCATATAAAGGCACAAGGCTGCAGGCTGAGTTATACAGGGAACTCTGAGTATCACTCATGTATTATAAGGGATAATGTACCCCCTACTGTAAATGATAAGGATATTAGAAGTCACTGAGGGGTTGTTCTGTGACCATATAAAGGCACGAGGCTGCAGGCTGAGTTATACAGGGAACTCTGAGTATCACTCATGTATTATAAGCGATAATGTACCCCCTACTGTAAATGATAAGGATATTAGAAGTCACTGAGGGGTTGTTCTGTGACCATATAAAGGCACAAGGCTGCAGGCTGAGTTATACAGGGAACTCTGAGTATCACTCATGTATTATAAGCGATAATGTACCCCCTACTGTAAATGATAAGGATATTAGAAGTCACTGAGGGGTTGTTCTGTGACCATATAAAGCCACAAGGCTGCAGGCTGAGTTATACAGGGCACTCTGAATATCACTCATGTATTATAAGGGATAATGTACCCCCTACTGTAAATGATAAGGATATTAGAAGTCACTGAGGGGTTGTTCTGTGACCATATAAAGGCACAAGGCTGCAGGCTGAGTTATACAGGGAACTCTGAGTATCACTCATGTATTATAAGGGATAATGTACCCCCTACTGTAAATGATAAGGATATTAGAAGCGGTTCTTTTTGAATTCTATTGAAAGTTTCAAAGGCACATAGGAAAACAAATTACGGTATGAATTCTCCCTTTTAAAGGGATCCTAAGAACACAAATAGAAATAGCACTCATTGTACTGTACCCCCAATTAGGCTTCAAGTGTTTGTTTTTTCCCCCTTTTCTTGACTTTCAACCTTGTCTGCCACTTAACTACATCAAACAAACTCTTCCCTGTGCAAGAAAACAGCAGCTGTTGTTGGTTTTTAGTCTAAAATACCAGGTAATTGACTCGTCGCTGATCTTCGAAGTATTACTTTAAGTTATTGCAGCTCCTCAAAAAGAAAAATGAAACTGTCAGATCTCCCAAAGGAGAAGGGAAATCACGTCGGAATTCTTTATTTTTCTGTTAGTTACTGAGCGATGGAGCCATAAAGCAAAGAAGAAATGCTGGAGACTGTGGGGGAAGTTGCTGCTGGTTTCATTTAGTAAAGATTCCTGAATGAATATGTCCATGGGCTGCGGGTTATGATGTAAGGCTGCAGTCTCCATTGTACTGTGCCACAACCTGCAGTTCACTCGTCTTATCATTTAGTTATTACTGACCAACTGCCCAGCACAGCAGATACCAGTCTGAAACATTTGGCGTCTCAGCTTACGATCTGATTTTTAATGACAGATAACTGCCCGGTCACAGTAATCATACTCATTAAGCCAAGCCCTATATGGGTGTTTACTTGCAAGCGTCAGTTTGTTAAATATTCATTCCTATAAAGCAAGAATGATTAAAGGAGAAGTAAAGATCAACAAAGAAACAGACTAGAAGGGTGGCACATAATTAGGAGGTGTCTCCTGGCACCTTGGTTGGAACTTGTGCAAATGTTTTGACCCAGAACAAGGCACAGGTTGACCAGGAGAAGTAATAAAATATGATGTTTCAACAAATTATATTACTGTCCCCTCCTCACAAGATTTACAGACAACAGAGAGCACAATGGGGCATCTACAGATCTTATCCACCAGGTCAAGTTCTACAAAAGACAATGACCATGAGGGGGGCCTCCCAATAGATCCCATGGGGTGGGGGTAAAGCAAGAGCAAATGGACTGTTTGCCTCACTTTCAGCCATTGCGTAGATCTAGAATGAATTCCTCTAATAATGTAGAAAGGCGATGGTGTAGAAAGAAGAGGCACAAACAATAGAAAGGTCAATTGATCACCCATAGAGAATAAACCATGAGTAGTAATGGGGTGCTGAGCTGGAAAATGTTTGGTTAATGTTAATCCTTGTGTAGGGTCGGAATGGCCTGCCGGGAGACCGGGGAATCTTCCGGTTGGCCCTTCTGTAGGTTAATTCACTGCAGATGTTTAATGGACATCAGGTTCTCTGGTGGGCCCTGGTGGTCAAGTTTGTTCTTGTGCCTCTCTCTGTCCAAAGCATCTTTACATGTTTTCCTAATGTCAATCCCAAATTCCCAATTTAGCCCTAACCAAGTCTAAAGTAGTGTTGGGTGTCTGTCAGTATAGACAGAACTGAAGGAACATGTGACAGTTGTGACGGTGTAGCTGTTCTCCTTATACAATTCCCATAAAGGTTTCTAAATTACAATTCTGTTCCATTGTCTACAGATTGTCTTCTCTTTACCTCAAACATTAGGGATCGAACTGGTGTACAGGGATAATGTGAAACACATTGACAAGTCTGGAAAACTGGGCAGCAAACTGGAAAATGAGGTTCAATGTTGATAAAAGCAGGTTATGCACTTTGGCAAAAATAATATAAATGCAAGTTATACACTAAATGGCAGTGTGTTGGGAGTTTCCTTAAATGAGAAGGATCTTGGGGTCTTTGTAGATAACACGTTGTCTAATTCTGGGCAGTGTCATTCTGTGGCTACTAAAGCAAATAAAGTTCTTGTATAAAAAAGGGCATTAACTCAAGGGATGAAACATAATTGTGTCTCTTTATAGGTCCCTGGTGAGGCCTCATCTGGAGTATGGGGGCAGTTTTGGACTCCAGTCCTTAAGAGGGATATAAATGAGCTGGAGAGAGTGCAGAGACTAAGTGCAACTAAACTGGTTAGAGGGAGGGAAGAGTTAAATTATGAGGGGAGACTGACAAGGTTGGGGTTGTTTTCTCTGGAAAAAAGGCGCTTGCGAGGGGACATGATTAGACTTTACAAGTACATTAGAGGACATTATAGACAAATAACAGGGGACCTTTTTACCCATAAAGAGAATCACGTACCAGAGGCCTCCCCTTCAGACTAGAGGAAAAGAAGTTTCATTTAAAGCAACGTAGAGGGTTCTTCACAGTCAGGAAAGTGAGGTTGGGGAATGCACTGCCGGGTGATGTTGTGATGCTGATGCCTTTAAGAATGGCTTGGATGATTTTTTGGACAGACATAATATTAAAGGCTATTGTGATACTAAACTCTATAGTTAGTATAGATATGGGTATATAGAATTTTAATTAAAAGTAGGGAGGGGTGTGTGTATGGATGCTGGGTTTTCATTTGGAGGGGTTGAACTTGATGGACTTTGTCTTTTTTTCAACCCAATTTAACTATGTAACTATGTAACTATGTAACTATGACTGATACCTTTAAAATAACTCAATATACAACTTTTGCCATGAGCAGTGTCTATAAACAGGTATGGGACCTGTTATCCAGAATGCTCAGGACCTGGGCTTTTCCGGATAACAGATATTTTCTTTATTTAGATCTTCATACCTTAAGTCTACTAGAAAATCATGTAAACATTAAATAAACCCAATAGGCTGGTTTTGCCTCCAATAAGGATTAATTATATCTTAGTTGGGATCAAGTACAAACTACTGTTTTATTATTACAGAGAAAAAAAAATCAATTTTAAAATTATGGATTTTTTGGATAAAATGGAATCTATGGAAGACTGCCTTTCCGTAAATTTGGAACTTTCTGGATAATGTGTATATTTATTATGGGGATGGCCTAATTTTAGTCCTATCCTTTCAATAAAACTGCCATTTTTGAAAGTTTATCTTGCGAATCGCACAACTTACAAGCAAATAGGCTACAACTCTATTGCAAGTTGAATGTATGATTATAAGAATTCCTAAAACGTCACATGGAAAGGTGAAAAGCAATAGTTATAGCCTAGAAAGCTTCAGAAACCAGCACAGCAGTAATAGAGTTTTTAGGGCTAATTATCCAACCAGACTTTTCCCCTCCCATGTGTGTGTTTTGCAGTGACAGATCCCGTTATTCTCTAGCC
This sequence comes from Xenopus laevis, assembly GCF_017654675.1. NCBI lineage: Eukaryota > Metazoa > Chordata > Amphibia > Anura > Pipidae > Xenopus > Xenopus laevis. Next base: position 4,221,542 of record NC_054382.1, on the reverse strand, counting down.
TTTAGATCAATAATGTTTCATTTAATCCCTCCATTTATCTTATTAGTCCTGATGCACGCAGAGCCCGTCACGTCTAAAAACATCTGTAGTCAAAACTGTTAAAACATTTTTACCTCTTTTGAGAAGAGGAAAGACTGGAGGTGAAGGCTGGAGAGGAGGGATGGGGAAACCAGTGCCAATACAACAAAGCTGAAAACAGAAGAGAAAGGGAAAGACAATAGAGAAAAGGAGAGAAAGAGAGAAGGTAAAGGAGACCAAAGAAGAGTTGAGAGGGGAATGAACCTTCAGATTACTGTAGCCCTGGATATTATGCTTGTCCAAGGAGTCATCCAAACCACCATCTCTCTGCCCTCACCATGAAGAACAATTAAGCTTCCAACAAAAGTTCTGCTCCTCAGGTCTAAAGGGGGAGATTTTGTATCTTTGACTCCTGGTATCTGTCAATAATACCCTCTAGTGTACCCTTGCAAACACCTTTTTCTCCAGAAGAACAACCCCAACCTTGACAGTCTACCCATATAATTTAATTCATATTAAAATATTAAACTCATTTAAATCTGTCTCAAGGATCCTGAGTCAGGGCAGAGACACACGTGAAGATTTGGAGAGATTAGTCACCCAGCAACAAATTTCCTCTACTTGGGGCGACTAATCTCCCCGAACTGCTTAAATCGCAGACGGGATGACACTCGGAGCACTTTGTTTTCTGATTCGCCCAAAGTTGCCTCATGAGTGTGTGTGTCTCTTCCCTTAGTGGTTCTATTTATGCAAGACAGTGTGTTATTAGCTTAAAGAGCCTCTTACTGACACTACCTACAGTTGTACAGATTGTTATCCACAATAATCCCTAAATCCTCCTTTGATATGGAGGCCTCACCAAAGATAAAGAAGTAAAGAGAGAGGAAAAGGGTTAGAGGATTGGAATAGAAGAGGCAGAAGAGGAGACAATAACGTCATCTGGGATGAGAAGACAAATGGGGAAAGGGGAAGGAAGAGAAGATGCTACGAAGGAAGGAAGAAGCATTGCAATAAGCCATCATGGTAAAGGAAAGAGAAGATGCTACGAACTTCTAAAATGCATATATATAGTGAATAAAGTACCCCCTCTTGTAAATTATAAGGATATTATAAGTTAAAGAGGAGTTTCATGACCATAGAAAAACAGAAAGCCGAGGCCGGAGGTCATGGAACTCCGAGGCAACTTATAATATCCTCATATTTTGCAACTGGGGGTACTTTATTTATTATAATACACAAGTTTTAGTGAGCCATGTGACAGAAATGACATCAGAACTCACCGTTTATAACTGATGACATCAGAACTCACCGTTTATAACTGAATAACTGATGACATCAGAACTCACCGTTTATAAGGATATAATTTACAAGATATTCATGGTTTTTGTGTATTATATATATATATATACAGTAATATATAAGCCTCTAATGTGACACATAACATCCTAAAATATAAAATGTTGTTATGGGATGACAGTAGCTCCATACTCTAGATAATTCCATCCTGAATTCAGGTTCAGCTAATGAAAGGCAAACATATCTCATGATTATTGTTGCATAGAAACACCTGCAGGGCTTAGTCCAGAGATGACATCTGTTTGCACCAGTATTAAAGGTGTGAGTTAAGGCAGTGCACCTGGGCAAATTAAAGGCCACATATTATAATCTACTGACAGGCAGACAAGAGGCTTCCTCTGACACCCCGGCCTGATGCAAAGAGAAAGACATTTGCTAATGATAGTGTTACTGTTCCCACGCATTCTGCACAATGAAATTATTTATACATTCGTCTAGTGACTGATATTCCGCTGGCATTTACTGGTTCATCTTGCCGTTTTATTTTACTTAACTTTCCACCAAAAGCTTTTTTATCACTGCCCATAAACCTCTATAGTCTTTTCATCTGTTATTAAGGTGACCCAGGGAACAATGTGGGCATGGTCTGACTTTACTGTGGGTATGGAAATGGCACGTTTACCAGCATAGGTATCCCCTGTACTAAGCACAATTCAGCAGGAACAGTCCCTAAGTTTGCTCATAGTCTGTACAGAGAGATCCCATAAAACCATGGCAGCATAGGTATTCCTCTGTACTAAGCACAATTCAGCAGGAACAGTCCCTAAGTTTGCTCATAGTCTGTACAGAGAGATCCCATAAAACTATGGCAGTATAGGTATTCCCTGTACTAAGCACAATTCAGCAGGAACAGTCCCCTAAGTTTGCTCATAGTCTGTACAGAGAGATCCCATAAAACTATGGCAGCATAGGTATCCCCTGTACTAAGCACAATTCAGCAGGAACAGTCCCTAAGTTTGCTCATAGTCTGTACAGAGAGATCCTATAAAACAATAGCAGCATAGGTATTCCTCTGTACTAAGCACAATTCAGCAGGAACAGTCCCTAAGTTTGCTCATAGTCTGTACAGAGAGATCCCATAAAACTATGGCAGCATAGGTATTCCCTGTACTAAACACAATTCAGCAGGAACAGTCCCCTAAATTTGCTCATAGTCTATACAGAGAAATCTCATAAAACTGTACTGTACTAAGCACAATTCAGCAGGAACAGTCCCCTAAGTTCTGAACAGAGAGATCGAATAAAACTATAGGAGCAGGGACAGTCGAAGTAACACCATATTTTTCAAGAATACCCCCATGCGTTTTAATTTAAAGCAGAAGCCCCATTTGCAATTCGATTTTTAGGAGTAAGTAATCCAGCAATTACCGGGCTTAAAACATAGTCATTACTAGGGTCACATTTAGATAAATAAAAACAAATCACTACTAATGAGCGCACCAGGGAGAATGTACAACTGCAGATTTAATCAAAGCACAAAGCCATTAATAAGGAATTCAGCCAAACTGTGTCATATGGAAACTGATTTCCTTTCTAGACTGTGGGGGGCTCAGGAGAAGAAGGTTGGGGGCTGGGCAAAGCAACATGGGATAGTTCTACATATCTTGTTATCTTTCCATTGAGTTATCCCTAGAACTACAGCTCCTAACAACTGCCCATCCCAGCCCAGTATGAAGGTAGATCAGGAGCCAAGTGTAAGTGCTTTGGGCCTCGTCGCTTTTTTTCCCTTTAGGTAAGTAAAATAATTTGCTTTGATGCTTCAGACCCACAATTAAAGGAATCAGTGCGTGAATTACTGTGAATGGGGATTAGAATCCACTTACATCATTAAAGGAAATAACCGCACCTTTAATAGTCTCCACTCCCTTTCTGCTCCAGTCTCCAGCTGCTATTGACTATTGAATCCTTCACATTGGGCAGAATAGGACTGTGTATAACGAGAGACCTGCTGTTTAATTAATGGAATTCTACACACAACGTTAACTTGCTGTGCCAAACGCAATGTTACATTGAATTTAGGATTTATTTGATTTATCTCAGCGAATCATCCCCCAGTGACATATTAAATCCAATATAAACTGCCCTTCCCAGTTCCTCTTCATTTATTCTTAAAATATTCTTCTTGTGTGTTTTATTCTAATAGTGAAGTCTCCTCCCAACATGAAAGGCAGCGGTTATAGGCAGAAGTGTGAGCCGCGACCCCTAACCTTGAAATGACAGTCCCACACTCAGTATCACTATATCTTTACTTATTGTCTAAAGCACAACAACACATAGAGTGGATTATTAGTTATATATTGTGTTTTTGGCTGCTGGGGTCACTACATAGGGAAAATTGGTTGAACCGAATAAAAACACACACATTTGACCAATGTCATTTCTTGTTTACACTTTGCCTTTAAACCACTGCAGGGCACAAAATAGGATTAGGGGCTTAGGCAAATGATTCATGAGTCGCTTTAGCTCACAGCTGCTGAAACTCCCTGCGAGGCTACAGGGAGAAGATGGGAGTTGCAGAGAGAGAGAGAACAAATGAAAGGTTAAATTGCCAGACTGGTTCATGGGGAAAGTGAATCTGTAGTTTCAGTAAATAAATTATCAGATACTGGAGGCAGCACTGAGCTTTGCTTAATTCGTAAGGGAGGTATAGGGGACCCTAATTAGTGAGCAATTTCAACATATATTGATAAAAAGATCATATTGGGGGGCCTGAAAATGAATCTGCTGTGGGGCCCAGTCACATGTAACACCTGTTGGGGCCAGTGCTTTTTCAATAGTTGGTCTCTGGGTGCTGTAGTCACGCACAGCAGTTCATGCCCCACATTGGCACAGTGGGGTACATCAAGACCGCCCCCCCCATTTTCCCCTTTGCCAAAGTGTCATCTTTAAACAGGGAGGAAGGAAGGAGAAGAACTAGTGCTCGGTGCATTGACAGTCCCCATGGCCGTGCCACCTCTTATTGACTGTAATGAATATCCTTGTGACTCCGCTGGCACAGGCAGAGTTTAGTTGGCAAACATGCATACAATTATATAGATATATATATATATGTATTAATGATGCTGTCCCTTTAAGGTTAAAGCTCAGATGGCAATTCACTAATTCTGCCCCCCCCCCTATTCAATCCGGCAGGCTGCGGCACCTATCATGTTAACAAGGGGAATTTTGGGGCCAGAAAGTTATGTTTCCTTGTAGCAGTGAACCCTGTGTGTTTTCTGTGGGGCTGAGAGGAAACCAACGTCTTCCCCCCGTGTCTCACCACGACCCTTGGGCACTTAAAGGCCCAGCACTCAAACACTTTCATCCTTTTACAAATATATATATATATAGGCACACGGTTTAGCGTCTCATGGCTGCCTCTGCTCCCAACAAGGAACCTGTGTGTGAACCGAGACAATTTCCTAATAATTCCAACATTTTAGGGGAATGGTGTTTATTTTGGGTGTGGGGCACTTTCTCTAAAAATAGGCAGGACACGGCGGCTGATGACAAGCAATTCAGAAAAATACTGGGTCCATGGGGCTGTTATTAGGTGTGGATTAGCTGTGCACGTGTATTTTAAATAAGGCATGTTCCATTTCCATGACATGCATAGCCACACCTCCCAACTGTCCCGTTTTTCGCAGGACAGTCCCAATTTTGACAGCTCAGCCCGCAGTCCTGGAATTGTTACTGAAATGTCCCGACTTTCTCTTTGATCTCCTGCACTGAACAGCCAGCAAAAGAGACAACTTTTATGAAACTTAATTTGCTTTTGGCAGAGAGCCCAGAATATGTGGCAGGTGCACTTAGATACATTTCTTACAATTTAAGATAAGCAAAGTTACAATTTGTAACAATTTAAGATAAGCAGGTCTCTTTGGAAAACTGTGACTTGCAGCTTAAGGGCAGAGACACACGCTCAGATTCGGGGATGATTTAGTCGCCCGGCAATAATAATAAATTGCCTCTTCTTCTGGGCGACTAATCTCCCTGAACTGCCTACCGCCGGCGAGAATCTTAACTGCCAGCAGGATGGCACTCGGAGCACTTCGTTTTCAGAAGTCGCCCACAGTTTCCTTGAGAGGCGCCCCGATTGCCATCCCACTGGTGATTTACATTGTAGCCGACCGGAGGCAGTTTGGGGCGATCAGTTGCCCCGAAGAAGAGGAGATTTGTCGATAGGCAACTAATCTCCCCGAATCTGAGCGTGTGTCTCTGCCCTAAAGGGAAATTCACCTTTATTAGCAAAACTGTAATAACACCTGACCCTAAAACTTTCCATTACATACCAAATTTTGTAAAATGGACACGGTAATTAGGAGGTGTGGCCATAAAATTGGAATGGTCAAAATTTTAAAAACCTTTTGTCCCTCTTTCTCTTTTCAGAATGTTGGGAGGTACGTGTATAGCTGTAATGTGAAGCAGCTGAATGTGGGGTGAGAGGTGACTCCAATAGACCCGGCACTACATGTTATTGCTGCTCAAATCTCTCCATTGGTTCCATGTTCAGTAGAAACAATTATTTGCTCTGCATCACAATGGGGGCCGATTGCCTCAGCAGTGGAATATCTAAGCCCCGAGTTGTTTCCCTGTGCAGCTGGCTGGGGGGCTGTGGATATTCACATAAGCGCTAGGGATTTGCTATAATGTCCATGGACACCGTATGGCCTAAAATCTCACAGCGCAACTGTTTCTGTTGGCCGGAGTCCAACCGGGTCTTAAATACGATGGAGTCGCTTGAACCACATAAACTGTCATCCAAGGGTCAGGTTACTGACGAGGTTGCCCCACTGTATGATGCTGTAGCCCCCTCCTTTGCTGCACATTGGCTCCGCTCCTAGAAGGAAATCTAAGGATTCCAATATTTCCAGCCAGTGCCAGAGAATCAGCAAAGCCCTGGCCACAACAGGTGACCTATAAATTTTACATGCACCACCCAGGACCCATTCTTGCACCGACCATGCCTAATGCCCGAGTGTGACTGTCTATTCTCAGCAATTAGGTGGGATCATTAATCTGAATGTTTTTGTTTTTTTTTTACTTTGAACATACCATAGATTTGTCAGGTAGCCACAGGGCTGGCCCTCTGCACAACTGGAGGCCCCCGGAACTGCTCACTCTCTTTCTCCTTTTGATCATGCTTTGGTTTTATAGGAGAATGAAATACATACAGTAGTTTAACCATAGGCTTTAGGAGAACTGTAGGGTTAACTCTCCCCTACTTTTCAGGGAAGGACAAATTGCCCATTGGCCCAAGAGTAGTTTACCAGTTCCATAATGTATAATAGGTGAATGACTATGTGATCAGGTTGTTTTGGACTCCACCTTAGCAGAAGGTGCACCTGAGGTGGAGATAGAACTCAGTATCCAAAGAGAAGAGGTTGGACCCTAGAGGTAAGAGGGACCTTACGAATAACATTAGTGATTCGCAGAGTAGTATTTTATCCTAGTACACCCCAGGGATAAAAATAGTCAGGGCTAGTGTTCAAGAGCAGTCTTGTGCTCCTACAGAGAGAAGTAGTGAGCTAAGTATTCCCCAGGAGACACCCACCAGTGTAGGGATGCCAGGGCAGTAAGGCTCAGGGTAGAGAATATTCCCTTGAAGAACCGCTATATACACAGTAGTTTCAGGTGATGCCCCAATTCTACTTGTTACATGATCATGCCATGGAAACCCCTCACAAAAATATTTTTGTACAGACCATAGTAGTAGTTTATACCACCAGCCTGTAAAACAAGCAGTGCATTTTAAGGTCTATCATTTGACTAGGATTCAGTTACCCATGTTGGAGTGGAGACTGTAAACATGCTTTGGATTAAAGCAAACCATGCTGTGGGATCTCCATTCGGGCCATGGTTATTCTCCAGTATACAAAACGGTTACCTAGCAAAGCAATCCTCATTTGCACCGAGCAGCCACTACACAAGTTCAACCAGGACCCACCCTGAGGCACAGCTTGTGCATTTATAAAAGCCTAATTCTTTAAAAGTGAAAGCAAATACAATAATCCTTCTTTTTCATACTGAAAACTATCAGGGAAGCATATTGGCAGAGCTAGAGAAAATATAGTAATTGCCAAGTACTTGATGGAACCAAGGAGATTCCAACAGTTGCTCTAGTACAGTAGTTGCCGGGTTTTTATAGTTCAAGGCCCAATAAAGGTCTGATCTTTGGTCAGGGGCCTATCAGCTTTAAACAAGTTTATAAATATAGAAAACATTTGTATAAGTCATTTAGCCTTAAGTTCCAAGAATATTGATGGGGATCAAATATGTGTTTCTCTTACATAACTGACCTTCAGGTTGACCCTTCCTAGGAAGACCAACCCTATCGTTTGGGAACCATTGCTTTAGTTCAATTTCTAACAACCTCCAAATGTCATTGTGAAAACAGGGCTGCTAAGATCAACAATGTAATTCTCCCGAGGTAATTTCTAGGAGGTATTTAAGTCTCACCTTGTTATGCCACAGCTACACCCAGTTATGCCCCAACCACACCATGCCCCTTTCAGTATATAAATCCAGGTCATTCCCAAAAATCGTGACAGTTCTGGGAGTGTTTGTCATGCTTACAGTGATGCACAAAAATATTAGGTGTAATCAATGTGGGCAGAGTTTGAATAATCAATACCATCCAGTACCATCGAATACCAACATTTCTGAAATAGGGGTAAAGAAGTAGTGGCAAGAATGAAATGGTAGAAAGGGGGCAATGGCGACAGGAGAAGGGTCATGATGGGTACTATTCCCAAGAGAAGAGGACATAATGGTGCTTTCAAGAGAAGAAAGGGGGAAGGGGTAGTATTAAGAGGAGCAGATGAATAAAAAAAAGGTTTAGATCAAGAAGAGAAGGGGACAAGAGGTTTAGAGCTAAGAGAGCAAAGGGTGAAATCAAAAGGAGAAGAATACAAAAGGATTGAGTCAAGAAAAGAAAGGGACACAAGGGGTGGTGTCTGGGGGAAGGATACAAAAGGTGTTGTGTCAAGAAGAGAAGGGGACAAAAGAGGTGGAGCCATGATGAGAAGAGTACAAATTGGGTTGTGCCAATAGAAGAAGAGGAACATGAGTTGCAGTGTCAACAGGAGAATGGGACACCGAGGTTGTTACAAAGGGGGCAGCAGAGAATGGGTACTCAAGTGGAGGTGGGGTCAAGAGGAGAAGGGGACATGAGGGGTAGAATCGATCAAGGGGACTCTCAAACCCATGAATTGTGTGTGTTATCATAGATTTACAGATTGTGACAGCACTGGAGCTATTAGAAGGACCTGTAGATGATCTATCTTCAACTATCCTAGATATCTGTCCATTAGATATAGTGAATCAAATCCTAAATACCAAATATACAAAAGCAGCCGGCCAAGAGAGCCAAACCCTGCTCAGTTGCCTGCTGCAGCCATTGTTCATTGCACTCATGGTGACCTGAGTTTTTTCATTTGTCTTATGACTGACTTTGCTGGGGGAAGACACTAAATCATTGTTTAATGAAAGAATCCAAGTTCTTCTTCCTAAGAAAAGGTTCAGTGATGGTGTTTTTTGACTGGAGTCTGTTTGTGTGGGAAACTGTCCTAAATATTATCTCAGGAAGATTTTTTTTCTTTATCTCCATCTGTTTAGAATATGTGGGTCCTGAGGTCCTGTATCAAGAATAACAATGAAACTGACAATCGAACCCTGTTATGTACTGAGCACTTAAGTTGTAGTTGAATGAATTCCCTTGGTGGATCATTTCCATGGGACACGGGAACATAGTTCTGTTGCTGATCCAAACCCAATGGCTCAGAAGTAGGAAAGGAATAATTATGGCTGCTCTCGGTTCTTGGTTTGTGGCTTAAAATTATACATTTATGAGAATGTTTTTGTTTGTTTTTTGGGATAATTATTGCACAGAAATGTGCTGAAAGCACAAAGGGCATGTAAAGGCAAAAAAACAAAATCCCATTTTTACTTTCTTTAATGAAAAAGAAACCTATCTCCAATATACTTTAATTAAAAAATGTGTACAGTTTTTATAAGAAACCTGACTGTATGCAGTGAAATTCCCTTCATTTGCTGCTGTGAATAGGAATTGTCAGACGGTCCCTAACTGCTCTGCAGGGAAACAATCATACTTATGAACAGCAGGGGGAGCCCCCGCCTTACTTCCCAGCCATGCAGAACTCAAGCAGCTTTGTTTGTTTCCCTGTAGAGCAGTCGGCGACTGTGTAGAGATTTGTATTGGGTTTTATTTTTGGCTTTATATCCCCTTTACTGTTTTCAACTCCAGCTGCAGGGACAAAGATCATGGAGCCAGATTTAAACAGATAAACTGGGATTCTATTTGGAGGATTATTTTGTTGCAGCCACTGGTTCTGCAGAGTAATAGATAGAGAAACTCTCTATTAAACAATATCAAAAACTATAAAAACCACATTAGATTACATGACAACTCAGGCAGGGGCGCTTCACCAATGAGGCGACTTGAGCCTTTCGCCTCAGGCTGTAGCGCCCCACTGGGTACCAGGGGCAGCAAAAATGCCGCTCCTAGTACTTTAAGAGACGAATTTCCGGTTTTGAAACCGGAAATTCGGCTTTTCTAGCGCGGATAGCACAATTATGCTCTCTGCGCTAGCGTCGTGGCCCTTCTGCCACCATGGTGGACCCCCTCTGACCCTCTCCAGCTCAAAAAGGTAAGAGTACGGGGGAGGGGGCGACAGCAACTGCAAGCTGCCTCAGGCGGCGGAGGGGTCAGGATCGCCCCTGAACACATTACCCAGTGCAGTCTGTATATTCTGATTATTAATCAGTCTTGTTGTATCGGCTTCTGGCAGATATTATTTGACTTGTGCTGTTTTGATCATTTGACGACCCCTAAGCAGCCCAGGCCACACTGAGCGTGTGCACAGTCTTGGTCTTGCAAAGATGTATAACAAAGTTACAAGATGGTGACCCCCTGTGGCCAACTTTGAAAGCATAAATCATTTGTTTGATTAGGCTTGTGATGCAGTAAGTTCATGTTTATGTTTAGTATACAAAATACAGCATTTCTAGCCTTATTCTATTTTAGACTTTACTTCCCCTTTAACAAAGGGGTTGAAAGGTTTGCTATTGCCACCATGAGACAATTACCAGAGAATGAAACACAAAACACTGCCTCTCCGCCTGTATGTGGCCATGCCTGAACCTGGCAGCACTGACAGACCCAACTTTTGAGGGAGTCACTTATACTTATGACCACAGTGGGGGGCAGAGCAATGGGGGCATAGACTTGATATAATCTGGCCAGGTTTTGGCAAAACAGGGTGTGGTATACACATGACCATGAACCTTAAACAGGTTCACAGGAGGTTGAGACCCAAAGGTGCAGGGGTGTGATTACACCCGGGCCCACATCTCCATGGGGTCTGGAGGAACCGTGATGGGGTAACATCAAAGACCACTCTTTAAAGGTGTTTACATGCCTAAGGAGGTGGGTTCAGTGGAGCACCAGGCTTTAAGCTGTTTTTAATGGAACACCCCCTGCACCCCTGCTAATTATGTCATGGCATGTACCAACCCCTGAGACTTCTAGAGCCACTGGGCACACAGACAGAACATGGATATCCCCCGAAATGGCCCTAAGTTCAGGAGATGTAAGGACTCGTTAAAGGCACAGAATGTGTTAACTACAGGCAAAGGCGGCAGGACTGTATGACTAAATGGGGCCTAGGAAATCCATTGAAAAAATGCACCTGCGAAATACTTGGATTGCAAAAAGGACTTGCGCCTTGTTGCGAATTACTGATTAAAAGTCAATGTTTATTTGGCAATTAAAAGCTTACGTGCTATAGATACAAGGAGTAGATATGGGCAGGGGAGAGCAATAAATGGGGTGTAACAGGTTAAACACTCACACCATACTGTCACTGAGCCAGTAGTCCCCCTAATACAGCCCCTTGAAACAATATGGCAGCTCCCTCCCTATGTATAAACACAAATATCCAGAGAAGGAATGCTGTGGGCACACAAACTATACCCCTATCCGTTATGTATTCAGAAGCCAAGACATCAAAGTTATAAAGGAACAGCAACGTCTGACCAGTGATTTGGGGGGAAAGCTTTCAACTTTCAGCTAAATTTGATTTGTGGCCTGAAATGATACTTTCCTTTGCACCGCAGTTATTTATATGTCTGTCTATTCATCCACAGGGCTCATTAACCCATCGTCTGTATCCAGATAGACAAAATATTTGGTTAAACCACAAAAACAAAACACGTAGCTGGAGGCCCCAGTAAACACCAGCTTCTAAGTCGCTGCTTCTCCTGGACTATTTTAAGCTTTAGAAACTCAGGCATTTTGGTTAGGGGCATGGGAGGGGGCAGCTTGCTGGTGAGGGGCATAGGGAGTGGAATGAAACGCGGCATTGTGGGCAATGTGTCTGCCTGTGGCCATCTGTTTAAAGGAGCTGCTTTCTGCCCTAACCTTGGGGGTCGTAGAGGAGGCTGCCCCTGGCTCAGAGGATGAGTGTGTGGGGTGGTGCTGACCTAATTCTGAGGTTCTTCTGGCTCATATTATCACCCTGGGGTGTTCTGCTTCTGCTGAGGTCAGACTTTGCTAGCGCAGAACAGACCACAGGTATCTGTCAGCATCCCAAATCCTAGTGTCATGATTAATGCACCAATTCACGGCACAGCACGGGGAAAAGCTTCAGATGTGGTCGCTACAAGGGACGGCTTTGACGTCAAAATGACCAATGGCACAAAGAGACGACTGGTGTGAAAGTGAGAAGAAAAACTTGTGAGGTCAGTGTTTAGAGGAATGAGTGGGTGTCCTTACCATGTCCATTATATTCAACATTGTCCTATAATAGACACTGCCCATGGCAACCTGTTACAGTATGTTCCAACTGTACCTGACAGGTTAAAGCTAATTGATAATTACTTGTTAATTACTGCACTTGGACTAATAAAAGAAACATCATTGCATTGAGATATGTGGTTTGTTGTGGGGAACAGGGACTAAGGATACAAGGTAGCTTGGCTGCATCTTGGTTTAGAATAGGTGCTTCATGGCCCACTAAGAATGTACCAAAGCTCTAATTGGCTACTAGTTGGTCTAGCCCAAAGATTGTACATGTGCTCTAATTGGCTACAAGTTGGTCTAGACCTAAGGATGTGCCAGTTTTCTACTTGGCTACAAGTTGGTCTAGTTCCAAGTGTGCACATGTGCTCTAATTTGCTACAAGTTAGTCTAGTCCCAAAATTGTACATGTGCTCTAATTGGCTACAAGTTGGTTTAGCCCCAAGATTGTACATGTGCTCGAATTTTTTACAAGTTGGTCTTACCTTACGAATGTTCCAGTGCCCTAACTAACTTTTTTGATTCAAGGGGCACCCTTAGCTCATAACAGGCATACACATATATGAAACATTGGTGTATCAGAAGTTGATGTCCAGTGTGCAAATAAGTGTTCACCATAAAGTCCACCTTAACTGACCTTCTAGATGGCTTTTGAAAAGTATCTAGGGAATCAAATTTCTAGATACTGGGATACTGGAATTCCATTGTTACTTCAGGCTGAGCCAGCCTGCCACTGTTGTAGTCCCACCCAACCCGAGTATGGAGGGCCCCAAAGTTTTGGCACCACTGGTCTAGTCATACAAATACTTCCAGTGTTGACTGCCTACTGGTTGGTATGAAGTGTCCTAGTCCTCTGATAGGACATTCTACAGTGAAAATGCCTTGCTTTATTAGAGTCTTTGGGTTCTCTGGAAGCTAATTCATTTATATTGGTGATGGTGAATGGTGTATGGCAGATACTACACATATTAATAGAATTCAGTAGGACATACTGTACCTACATCTTTGTTAGGCAGAAAATAATACAACAGCTATCATGATGAAGTTGTATTATTATGGATGACCAACAACACCTGGAACCATAAAAGCAAGAAATTTACTGCTGTAAATGCTATAAAACTGTAATTAATTATTCTTCACATTAGGTTGGAGAGCTGCTCCTTGTGATTTATAGCACACATCCCCAGGGAGCAACTAGTTAGAGATATGGGTAGTTATTGCAGTTAAGCAGATTGTGTCCTCTCCTCAATTGACCAATATAAATCCTGCACAATGACAGATTCCTGACGGTCATTGATTCGGGGACTGTTAGTTTATTTCTTCTACTTCTTCTCATAAACCAGTGTATGTAATCGTATTGGCGCCCAAAGTGAAGTATAACCAAAACAAAAAATGTTGCTTCTAAACTGGTTTTATTTGCCCTTCAGCCGGGGGTCTCAGCACTGAAATGCTACAGTATCAAGGCGCTCTCACTTCAGGTACTGAATGCTCCGTATAGTCAATGCGGGTTCCCTAATGGGACTTGGAGCTCAGGCTGAGTGGAAAAGTAGAAATGAGAGAATGTGACAAGAAGATTAGAAACCCCAGTGTCCCAAATTTAAGGAAAGGCAGATTCATGTAATAATATTAACACTGCGCCATCTAAATACAAATTACACGTTAGCTTTTCTGGCTTCAAGATTTCTGCAAAAGGAGCAGAGAAAATAGGCTGCTCTGAATGGAGCATGAGTTTTTAGTTTATACAAAATATTCTGTTAAAGGGCCATAAAACCTTTCACTGTTCCTGCTGAATTGTGCTTAGTACAGGGAATACCTATGCTGTCATAGTTTTATGGGATCTCTCTGTATAGACTATGAGCAAACTTAGGGGACTGTTCCTGCTGAATTGTGCTTAGTACAGGGGAATACCTATGCTGCCATAGTTTTATGGGATCTCTCTGTACAGACTATGAGCAAACTTAGGGACTGTTCCTGCTGAATTGTGCTTAGTACAGGGAATACCTATGCTGCCATAGTTTTATGGGATCTCTCTGTACAGACTATGAGCAAACTTAGGGACTGTTCCTGCTGAATTGTGCTTAGTACAGGGGAATACCTATGCTGCCATAGTTTTATGGGATCTCTCTGTACAGACTATGAGCAAACTTAGGGACTGTTCCTGCTGAATTGTGCTTAGTACAGGGAATACCTATGCTGTCATAGTTTTATGGGATCTCTCTGTACAGACTATGAGCAAACTTAGGGACTGTTCCTGCTGAATTGTGCTTAGTACAGGGAATACCTATGCTGCCATAGTTTTATGGGATCTCTGTACAGACTATGAGCAAACTTAGTGGACTGTTCCTGCTGAATTGTGCTTAGTACAGGGAATACCTATGCTGCCATAGTTTTATGGGATCTCTCTGTACAGACTATGAGCAAACTTAGGGGCTGTTCCTGCTGAATTGTGCTTAGTACAGGGAATACCTATGCTTCCATAGTTTTATGGGATCTCTCTGTACAGACTATGAGCAAACTTAGGGACTGTTCCTGCTGAATTGTGCTTAGTACAGGGAATACCTATGCTGTCATAGTTTTATGGGATCTCTCTGTACAGACTATGAGCAAACTTAGGGACTGTTCCTGCTGAATTGTGCTTAGTACAGGGAATACCTATGCTGCCATAGTTTTATGGGATCTCTGTACAGACTATGAGCAAACTTAGTGGACTGTTCCTGCTGAATTGTGCTTAGTACAGGGAATACCTATGCTGCCATAGTTTTATGGGATCTCTCTGTACAGACTATGAGCAAACTTAGGGGCTGTTCCTGCTGAATTGTGCTTAGTACAGGGAATACCTATGCTGCCATAGTTTTATGGGATCTCTGTACAGACTATGAGCAAACTTAGTGGACTGTTCCTGCTGAATTGTGCTTAGTACAGGGAATACCTATGCTGCCATAGTTTTATGGGATCTCTCTGTACAGACTATGAGCAAATTTAGGGACTGTTCCTGCTGAATTGTGCTTAGTACAGGGAATACCTATGCTGCCATAGTTTTATGGTATCTCTCTGTACAGACTATGAGCAAACTTAGGGACTGTTCCTGCTGAATTGTGCTTAGTACAGGGAATACCTATGCTGCCATAGTTTTATGGGATCTCTCTGTACAGACTATGAGCAAACTTACGGGACTGTTCCTGCTGAATTGTGCTTAGTACAGGGGAATACCTAAGCTGCCATAGTTTTATGGGATCTCTCTGTACAGACTATGAGCAAACTTACGGGACTGTTCCTGCTGAATTGTGCTTAGTACAGGGGAATACCTAAGCTGATCTCAGTAAGCCCCAATCAGATAAAAGCTAAGAGCTGGGGCCCACCGGGAGTCTCGCCATCCTGGTCCAAACCTGTGAGCAAACAATGTTACTCAGTCTCTACACTAATAACTACAGCCTATGTATCTAGGTGACAGAATACAGTCAATAAGAAATGAATCAAGAAGTATGAATTGACTGAGCCTCATCCAGTGAACAACAGTCTGGGTAAATGGCTTGTGATTAGAGATTTGGGGCCTGTATTGGCTGAGATAACAAGACAATCAATTTGTTCTCATTTACTGATTCTCCCCCTCAGTAAATTAAAAAAAGCAAGAGACTCATTAAACTCCCCCCTGTGTCTCTGCTCTGATAAAACCTTCATTTAGAGCTGAATATTTCCACCAGCCTTTATCCTGTATTGTCTTTGCTCTTCTCACTAATGTTAAAAAGATAAACAAAGAATATTTATAGAGGGCAATAATTCTGGGCTCTGGTGGGTCCTTTAATTAATTCAATCAACTCTTCATTGATGAGCAGTCAAACATTGGATTCATCCCTTAAGACAGTGGTACCCAAACCTTTTTTACCCGTGAGCCACATTCAAAAATAAAAATAGTTGGGGAGCAAAACAGGCTTGCAAAAAACTTCCAGGAGTGCCAAATAAGGGCCGTGATTAGCTATTTGGTAGCCCCGATGTGGACTGGCAGCCAATGGGAGGCTCTGAACCAAAACTTGCCTCCAAGCCTGAAATTCAAAAATAAGCAGCAGCTTTGAGGACACTGAGAGCAACATCCAAGGGTTTGGAGAGAAACATGTTGCTTGTGAGCTACTGGTTGGGGATCACTGCCTTAAGGCATAGAGGGTAATGTATTAAACGCTTTTCACAGGTCTTATATCCCATAGCAACCCATCAGCAGATCACATTTAGCAGTCAGTTGTTCAAAAGCAGCTTTGGTTTCTACTGGTGATCAGATACAGACAGATTCTATAGTTCCAGGGGTACCCAGGGCACAAATAAAAACTCACCCCAAATCTCCCCCTAACTGGCTTTCATGCTGGGCCCCCTTAGCTCATAACAAGGTTACAGATATATAGAAACATTGGGGTAACAGTCACCCTGCTATAGTTCCAGGGGTACCCAGGGCACAAATAAGCACTCACCCCAAATCTCCCCCTAACTGACCTTCAGACTGGGCCCCCTTAGCTCATAACAAGGTTACAGATATATAGAAACATTGGGGTAACAGTCACCCTGCTATAGTTCCAGGGGTACCCAGGGCACAAATAAGCACTCACCCCAAATCTCCCCCTAACTGACCTTCAGACCGGGCCCCTTAGCTCATAACAAGGTTACAGATATATAGAAACATTGGGGTGTCACCCTGCTATAGTTCCAGGGGTACCCAGGGTACAAATAAGCACTCACCCCAAATCTCCTCCTAACTGACCTTCAGACTGGGCCCCCTTAGCTCATAACAAGGTTACAGATATATAGAAACATTGGGGTAACAGTCACTCTGCTATAGTTCCAGGGGTACCCAGGGTACAAATAAGCACTCACCCCAAATCTCCCCCTAACTGACCTTCAGACTGGGCCCCCGTAGCTCATAACAAGGTTACAGATATATAGAAACATTGGGGTAACAGTCACCCTGCTATAGTTCCAGGGGTACCCAGGGTACAAATAATCACTCACCCCAAATCTCCCCCTAACTTACCTTCAGACTGGGCCCCCTTAGCTCATAACAAGGTTACAGATATATAGAAACATTGGGGTGTCACCCTGCTATAGTTCCAGGGGATCCCAGGACACAAATAATCACTCACCCCAAATCTCCCCCTAACTGACCTTCAGACTGGGCCCCCTTAGCTCATAACAAGGTTACAGATATATAGAAACATTGGGGTGTCACCCTGCTATAGTTCCAGGGGTACCAAGGGTACAAATAAGCACTCACCCCAAATCTCCCCCCTAACTGACCTTCAGACTGGGCCCCCTTAGCTCATAACAAGGTTACAGATATATAGAAACATTGGGGTAACAGTCACCCTGCTATAGTTCCAGGGGATCCCAGGACACAAATAAGCACTCACCACAAATCTCCCCCTAACTGGCCTTCAGGCTGGGCCTCCTTACACTGGAAGAACATAAGGATAATGTACATACAGCCTACAATGCATGTGTATAGAAAACGGATCCGCACACACTGGTTAATGCAGTCGGGGAGTATCCCCTTTTATTCAGCCACCAAACATTCAACGTGTCGGGGGGGAACACCCACCCTTCATCAGGATCACCAGTTGCAGGATTGGTGAACTACAGGTGTGCGGTAGGAGAAATTACATTGCATACAGCCTACAAGACATGAGAGGGAGCGTTGGTTGGCAGAACTATAATTTCTAGTTAGAGAGATAAAATAAAATAACAAATAATTGTAAAAGAGAAATAATAGAAAAAAAAGCCAATGACACAGTTATGCAGTTTATGGCCATCAACACCCCACCCTTTTGTTAAAGTTGTAAGGATTAAAAATGTAGCATAGGGTGTCTTAAAGTGAATCTCTCCTTGTTCCCATGAGTAATAACGACCCCCATAGGTTCCTGCTGAACATAATACTTACATAGCTCATAGCAAGTACATCATGGTCATTGTGAAAGGTCTGTGGGTGCATGATGGGTAATTTTAACCCTATCCTCATTGAAAGACTTCTGGTAGACATCAGTAGAGTGCAATGCCCTGTACAAGTCTGAGATATGTCTCCTTATTTATAGTGACACATAAGGAAATAATCAGTGATGCATCAAGTGGATATAATTGAGCTGACGATGTATATACAGTGAAAATAAGATATTCCCTTATTAATTCCCTATTCCTAGGAGAGGTGCAGCTGGCGGAGTCTGGATTCAGTAAGACTTGGTAACAGTTGTACATCTGGAAGTCATCAGTTAAACTCCCTTTGAAATGATCCTATAATATTTCAGCATAATGGCGAGATTTAATATCATGTACATAGAAGGGAGCAATCATTTGGAATTTGCTAAATCGTAATCAGATTGCATATTGTCTAAATTAAGTTTCATTGAGAAGATTTGAGGTTGTAGACCATCGCTTGTTGGATTGCGGTTTCTCCTTTGTGGAACTGACTTGAGGGAATACAAAAAGGAACTACATCACAAGGCCCGGTGCATAGAGTGGACATGGGGTAGAATCCTACTTTGAGTTGGGTACCCAGCGGAATACCAGGTATGTTGACTAGCGGGTCTATAAAGGGCAACATACTGGGCGGTGGGTGCAAGTCTGGTTGCTGGTCAGCAGGTCTGGGTCAGGCGTAGGTCAGCCCAACAGGACCCGAAGCAGGACTCTACCCTGGGAAACTAGAAGGTGTATAAGGCAAACATGGTAACAGAAAGGCAAGATGGCTGCAGCAATACTTTATACCAGCGTTGACCAACCAGATATCCTTCAGCTGTTAGAATAATCTCACCATACAGGGATGGCCATATTGCATTTGTCCATTAGACTGTGCCATGGCCAAGATGGATCTTCATGTGAAATTGAATGGTTGTTCAGTTTCAGGTCCATACATGCACCAAACTATTTGACTGGTTGCCACAAATTTTTTTTTTTGGACCCATCAAACCATCCCAAGAAAAAATATCAGTGCCAAAACCTGAAACTGAAATAAATAGATCATTGTTGCAGATAACCTGGTCGCTACCAGATTATATTCAAGGATGATCCTATTGTCTGATGAGCTAGGATGGTCACTAGGGATGTCCTGACCAGCTCTTGAACGACCTGCACCTGTCTGAGCCGGACTCCTTCAGCTCCATATAAAGCAGACCCCGCCAAAGGGCACTGTACTGATTTCACCAAAGGAGAAGGAGTCAAAGAAAGAGATGCTGGTGAAGGGTTAATTTCAGGTCAGCAAGTACAAGCACTGGACCTGCCACTCATCCAAACACAAGAAAGCAGAACATTATTAATAACACAAAATTGAGATAAAAAAGGGTATTGCAGCAAGGAGTAAATGAATCCAAAATACAATGCCACACAGTTACAGTGCCACACAGAAGGTTACTGACTAAATTAAGGAATGTTGGCCTGGAACATAGTATTTGTACCTGGATAGAGAACTGGCTAAAAGATAGACTACAAAGAGTGGTGGGAAATGGAACATTTTCTAATTGGACCAGTGTTGTTAGTGGAGTACCGCAGGGCTCTGTACTAGGTCCCTTGCTTTTCAACTTGTTTATTAATGACCTGGAGGTGGCCATTGAAAGTACTGTTTCTTTTTTTGCAGATGAGACTAAATTGTGCAGAACTATAGGTTCCATGCAGGATGCTGCCACTTTGCACAGTGATTTGTCTAAGTTGGAAAACTGGGCAGAAATAACATAGATGTAAGTTATACACTAAAAATGGCAGGGTGTCCTAACTAATCCTAACTAAGAAATCCTCTGGGGAATTGGGGATTTTTGTGGATGAAAAACTGTGGAACTTTAAGGCAGGGCCAGACAGTGGCAAATAAAGCAAATAAATATCTGTATTGCATAAAAAGGGCATTGATTGAGGAATACAAAACATTATTTTGCCACATATAGGTCTCTGGTAAGACCTCACTTCATGTATTCAGTGCAGTTTTAGGCTCCAGAAGCATATAAATGAACTGGAGAGAGTGCAGGGACGTGCAACTATGAGGGTAGACTGTCAACATTGGGGTTGCTCTCTCGGGAGAAAAAGCACTTACAAGGTTGATAAGGGATGTTTGGAGGGGTTGAACTTAATGGTCTTTTTCCAACCCAACTTCACTTTGTAACTGTGTAATTTACTATGTAACTGGCCCACATAGGGACACAAGAACTACTCCAGTCTAGTCCACATAGGGATATACAGTAGTTACATTACTGGTGTTCCCAACAGTGGTCTGCCCTTTGGTTTTTCACTATTTTCCCTATTGTCTTTTAATTTGACCATGGCCTTTTGATTCTGAATCTGGCCTTGAGCTGCCCGCCATTGACCTTGCTCATACACATCAGAGTCTATCCAACAGCTCTGCACCTTTCATGGCAGGTATAGAAGAAGCTATTCCTTATCTATGAGAGTCAAGATGAGAGTCAATTCTGGATATAAAACCAATAAGCCTTGGGTTAATGCTACACCTCCCTACACATGCCCTTCTTGCTGGGAACAACACCATCAAGTCTGGATTATTAGCTATTTATAGTCCCTGTTTTTATTGGAACTTTCCAATGGAGTTCATACTGTTTCTATCAGCTCTTCTACACAAAACAGAAGATTATTATAGGCCTGCACGATGGTTTGGCACGAAAAACTGCAGCTCGGATTAAATGATAAAATCCTACTGTTTTGTGCATGTGCTCCATTTGGCTGTGCTTTCCTTCCCGGCTACACATAAATGTAAATATTAAAGCAAAACTTGGTCTTTTATTGTACAATGGCAGCTCTAACCCATATACATACAGAAAGGGAATGTTACCTGCTTATAATGATCTATACTCTCATTTTGTATGGATTATAATAAGCAAGCTGCATTGTGCCTTTAGGAAAAACTGAGAAAAGCAATGCAAGGTATTTATAAAATTTAAATTTTATTAAAATATGCAACATAAATCCACACAGCTTCATGGGATTATTGAAGTGGGGGGGGGAGAATTTTATATTACTATATCTTGCCCCTCCCCCCCAAATAAAGTATATCCTATATTTTACTTATAATCCCTTAGTCATTTCCAGTGGAGCATCATAAATACAAGTGATTAATATTAACGAGGTCTAAATCCAAGGTCCCGGAGGAACCTTTACGGCAGGTGGGTTTTATTATAATGCTCGCATTGTTGGCTTAGAGGCAGGTGGATTTACCTCTTTGTTATCATTGAACCCCTACATCTAATACTGGGGGATAAGAAGGAGCTCAGAGCTTTCTCTCTCCGAAGGCCCATGGATATTGGCTGTAACAATATATTTCAAAGAAGTTTAATAATTCTACTAACAATAGATAAAGCAAAGCCGAGTTTTTATGATATTATTGTCCCTGACAAGCCCTTTATCTTTGACTTCCTCCGTGACTTATATTGTGATGCAAATTCAAGGGTCTCCCATCCCTGTGTATGTTGGTGGGATTTATAAATATAAATTCTTTACATTTCTGCGCTGTGGATATACATGGATATGAACCAGCTCCGTGGTTTAAATCAGCTGTAACTCGGAATGGTACATTGATACATGTCCGACAAGAGTCATGTTTTTTATTTTATGTGTGACATGCGATGGGCTGCAGTATGACTCCCTACTGATACGCTATATCTGACCAAACTGGAAATGGTTTATGTTGTCTTGATAATCCATATGGATAGAATATTAGCATTCATCATTACATGTCCCCCTTTAAAGGGATTTCCAAATGCATCAGTTAATAGTGCTGCTCCAGCAGAATTCTGCCCTGAAATCCGTTATTCAAAAGAGCAAAGGATGTCTTAATATTTAATGTTGAAATCTGGCATATTGTCAGTTTCCCAGGTGCCCCCAGTCATGTGACTTGACTTGGGAGTGATGGATAAACTTCCATCACTCCCAACTGCAAGTTGGAGTGTTACCTACGTATAATGATCATTTTGTATGGATTATAATAAGCATTATATAGAGGCAATGTGCATTGTGCCTTTAGGAAAAACTGAGAAAAGCAATGTGGTATTTCTAAAATTTAAATTTTATTAAAATATAGGGATGCACCGAATCCACTATTTTGGATTCGGGCGAACCTCTGAATCCTTCGCGAAAGATTCAGCCGAATACCGAACTGAATCCTAATTTGCATATGCAAATTAGTGGTGGGAAGGGGAAACATTTTTTTACTTCCTTTATTTCCCTCCCCACCCCTAATTTGCATATTTAAATTAGGATTTGGATTCGGTTCGGCGGGGCAGAAGGATTCGGCCGAATCCTGGTCGAATCCCGAACCGAATCCTGGATTCGGTGCATCCCTACAAGAGTCATGAATATGTGTGGCATGCGATGGGCTGCAGTATGGCCCCCTACTGATATGCTCTATCTGCCCAAACCAAAAATGGTTCATCCATATAGATAGAATATTAGCATTCATCATTACATGTCCTGCTTAAAGTGATACTCTCATGAGAAAACATGTTTTTTTTCCAAAATGCATCAGGTAATAGTGCTGCTCCAGCAGAATTCTGCACTGAAATCTGTTTTTCAAAAGAGCAAACTGATGTTTTTATATTTAATTTTGAAATCTGACATATTGTCAGTTTCCCAGGTTCCCCCAGTCATGTGACTTGTGCTCTGTTAAACTTCATCACTCTTTACTGCGCAACTGCAAGTTGGAGTGTTACCTGAGTACAATAATCTATACCCTCATTTTGTATGGATTATAATAAGTATTATATAGAGGCAAGGTGCATTGTGCCTTTAGGAAAAACTGAGAAAAGCAATGCAAAGTATTCATAGAATTTTAAGTTTATTAAAATATGCAACATAAATCCACACAGCTTCATGGGATTATTGAGGTGGGTGTGGGGAGAGTTTTATATGACTATATTTTGCCTTTATTTAAACTGAGCAGAAATCCAGGGGAGGCTGTCAATCCTTACATGGATTGTAAAGAAAGAATTCAATGCATAGGAAATCCTGCCCCCCCCCCAAATAAAGTAAATATCCTAAACTTATAGTGCTGCTCCAGCAGAATTCTGCACTGAAATCCATTTTTCAAAAGAGCAAACAGATGTTTCAATATTTAATTTTGAAATCAGACATATTGTCAGTTTCCCAGGTTCCACCAGTCATGTGACTTGTGCTCTGATAAACTTCAGTCACGGCGCAACTGCAAGTTGGAGTGATATATTTGTCTATAATGTCCTCTAATGTACTTGTAAGTGTAATCATATCCTCTCGCAAGCGCCTTTTTTCCATAGGTACTTTTGTTGACCGAAGAACCTATGACCCATTTCGATCACCTGTGTGTCTGTGTGCTGCTTTAGGGATTTCAGACCAATGGTTTGTTCTAAGGCCCCCTAGAGACAGATTCTGTCACTGCAGAATGAATCTGAAAATCTATCCAATAGCTTTGTCCCCTACTGGAACTGGAAGTTCCTCTCTTCTTTTGCTTCTCCTCTCCCTTTCATTTTATCTTCTCCAATAGCCTATTTTAATCATTTATTTAAAATTGACTCCAAGTTTAGTAGCTCTAGGGAAACTGAGATTCCTCTACCAAAGGAACACTAGGGTTCCAAAAGCAATAAAGTCTTGTCGAAGGATAAATTCCTAATTATTAGTGATGGGCGAATTTGTCCCGTTCCGCTTCACCGAAAAATTCGTGAATTTAAATGGCAAAAAATTCGCAGAACGCATTGAAGTCAATGAGCGTCAAAATAATTTTGACTCGCGTCCATTACGTCGCCCGCGACAATTTTTATACGCTCGCCTATTTTGTCCGAATGCATTAAAGTCAATGGCCATCCGAATGATTTTGACGCGCGCCAATTTTTATGTGCATGAATTCGCGCCTGGCCCATCACTACTAATTACAATGAACCCCTTAAAAAAAAACTTATTTGCATTAGGGTTTGCTTGAATGTGTGCTTCCTTGCACATGACCTTCACTTTGCAAATTTTGCATGAATTCCCAGGCCCGGATCTCTTCCGGCTCTCTTATTTATTTCTTATTACGCCAAAGTGTTCTGGCAGCTATAACAACACACACACCAAACGTGCCAGGCCCGGGGTATCTGAATCTGAATACGGATCAGGAGTTTCCTTGCTGTTCTGCATCCCAGGATCCCAACATGTATGGCTCATAATAAAAAGCATTCAGCTGGGCTGTGGTCAGATCAGATCATCTGAGGTCACCGCCATAAATGCCACAATGTGTTAGAACATAGAACCTGTGTAGTCTTCTATCATGTATGCCTGCCACATTTTTATATGTAACGGTGGATATACGCAGAGCATACATATTTATCTGACATTTTTAGTGCGTGTGCACTGACGAAAACAAACACCCACTGTGTATTTTTCTTCTTTTTTTTTTATTGCCCTAAACTCCTGGTTACAGTCTGCAAAGCGCAGCTGTTAATTCCATGTATTAATAGGGGGAAATTAAGAAAAAAAAGAAATCGCCAGGAGCGTTTCCCACCACCGTAACGTTCATCACCAAATGTATCTCGTTGAATTATTTGTGCCGTATTTGCAATGGTTCCCATTAAACACAAAATAAGAATCGAATGTCGGAGGCACTTTATGCAGCAGAGGAGGCGACAGGAAAACGTTGCCTGTTTTGAAGCTTCTATTACAAATATTTTTGCAGGAATTTTATCTTAAAGGGATACTGCCATGAAAATGTTTTTTTCAAAACACATCAGTTAATAGTTTTGCTCCAGCAGAATTCTGCACTGAAATCTGTTTCTCAAAAGAGCAAACAGATTTTTTTAAATTTAATTTTAAAATCTGACATGGGGTTAGATATATTGTCAGTTTCCCAGCTGCCCCCAGTCATGTGTCTTGTGCTCTAATAAACTTCAGTCACTTTTTACTGCTGTACTGCAATTTGGAGTGATATCACCCCCAGCCCTCCCCCCCAGCAGCCTAACAACAGAACAATGGGAACACAAGATAACAGCTGCCTGGCAGATCTAAGAACAGCACTCAATAGTAGTGATGGGTGTATAAATTCGCTTGGCATGAATTTGATGCAAATTTCCGATTTTCGCCAGAGGCAAGTAGATTTGCGAATCTCCCACGAAAAATCAACACTTTTCGGATGCCCATTGACTTTATCTTCAGCTTGGATGTAGGCGTCAATTTCCGATTTTCATGATTTTTCGTGAAAATGTCTGATTTTCACAAATTTTTTGTGAAACTTTCTGATTTCACGATTTTCCCACACATTTTTTGGCGAAATGAAACAGGAGAAATTTGCCCATCACTAGTCAATAGTAAAATCCAGGTCCCACTGGGACACATTCAGTTACATTGAGTAGGAGAAACAACAGCCTGCCAGAAAGCAGTTCCATCCTAAAGTGCTGGCTCTTTCTGAAATCACATGACCAGGCAAAATGACCTGAGATGCACCTACACACCAATATTACAACTAAATAAACTTGCTGGTTCAGGAATGACATTTTATATTGTACAGTGAATTATTTGCAGTGTAAACAGCGTGAAGAAACAGCAAGAAGAGTTAGCCTCCAACATTTTTCCTTCTATCTATAATAAACTCAGATACTCTTGACTACGAGGGAACCAGGTTGAAATCTTGGTCATGGCTTCTCATTAAGCAAGTTTTCACAATACTTTTCATAAGGAAAACTGGTTAATTGTAGCTACCGTGAGGTTTTTTTTCCTGGTGATGTCCCATGTAGAGTTGGGTTTTTAGGTTCTGCTTGCTCGTTTTGCAGTACTGAGCACAAGTTAAGGAGGTTTATAGGTTGCTCCTCTCTTGTAGTGGCTACATAATTAGGCGGTCGCTCAATACTTTAGGTAGGCTGCTTGGTAGAGCCGTTCACTACTCAAGATGAAATTAACTTTGTGGCCACCACAAGAAGAACATGTGTGCGTCCCAGCCAGAACACACTCAAACATGCCACCTGTTATATTCCATTCCAGAGACCACCAGCAAGCTGATGACCTGACTAGCAGCATGTATGGCTTGGTGGCTTATTAAGGGTATTAAGTTTATTATTTAATTATTCACTCTTCCACTCTGGAGCCCAGAGAATACAACAAAACCATCCAAAAGTCCCAGCTACTGATATCCCTGTGTGATGTTATAATAGGAGAATCAAAGCCAGTGTCTGATGGGGGCCCAGTAGCAAAGATAACCATATGGAGTCCTAAATGAAGTCTTGACTATATATCTTTGAAAACCAGGTTTCTTTCCTCAAAGTTTGTGAGCACCTATAATATATTGCTACGGGACTTCTAATTCAGCCCTTAAAGCCTTAGATGACTGAGCAGTTCTTATCTGAATCTAGAAAGTACCAGTGATTTATTTATTTCATTAGCGTTGTTACTTGGTAAATAACAGGGGTCAAAAGCAACTTCAACTGCGCTTGAGCTCCAAAATCATCCATTGTTATCTCCTGTTATTTCCACTGTTAGCTTGGGATTGAGTTATAGAACTTCCCGGAGGGCCTGGGACATGTTTTTTCAGGATACATCATATTATTAAGGGTAAATGTGAATAAATAAAGATGGATATAAATGAAACAAACAACACTGTGTCAATAAGATTTGTAGTGAGGAGATTATTTTTGGCACAATTTAAGGCCTGAGAAGATAAGACAAGGTCACTGTCATCATGTGCTCTTGCATTTTCTTCTTTCTACCACCCATAGGGCTGTTATATATGAGAGCAAATGGGCACACATTCTCTTGTTTGGTCGGATACCGTCTATGGCCATCTTTAGGCACCGTTTTTACAATATGGAGGAAAACAAAAATGCTTCCAGGAAGCTCCTCGTTGTGACTCAAGTCTTGGTGGCCCATGTGAGCCAAATATGTATGGAAACACTCATGCTGACAACTCCTCTACTTCTCTGATTATCTTGGGATCCTCCAGAAGACTTGCCTTGTTCTGGTTCTGTGTTCCTGTTATGACCCAGTCTGACCCTCTATTATCTCCACCTGCTTCAACTTGACCTGATTATACAATCTGAACTTGTTCTTCCTGCTTCTGATCCTGACCTGTTTGACTCATCCTTGGATACCAACATGAATACCTACTACTCCCCCTGTTTATTAGACCCTGCTAAACCCTTGGATGAACCCTGTTTTTTTGCCAATTGCAATCAACAAAAGAAGGGTATCACCAGAACCAGATATTGCCTGAAGCTTAAAAGCCCAGCAGTAAGCCATACTAAAGGAAAGGTTAAGCAAGTACCTTCTACATGGTTTTTATGAAAATGGCAAATTTAGTGAAGACCCTGGAAAATAAATAAATGCACCCTACGGGCCAGGGGAAAGGCACTGTTGAATGATAATCAATGGTTAATCAAATAACCAATGGAAATCTTTCTGGGTCAGATATCAAATGATATGTCAGCCGTCACCCCATGAAGACTTTGCTTGCTCCTGTGTCTGGGAAGTCCCCTGCCAAAAAGAATGTTCTAATGGACGATAAAGTAACAGCATTAACGGCAAATGAAAACCAATTCCCCGGTCTTTGAGACATGAAAAAAGGAAGGACAGTTACGCTCACCGCCTGTCTGCATTTGATATTGTCACTCAATACAGCCTCCAGTAACGGGAATATTGCTGTCTGCACACTTAAATCACATTCCACAGATGACTGCCCCACATATCGGAAATAACTCTTCTAAAAGCTGGCAGTGGTCATGTGATGTCCGATATTTATGAAGACATAATGGGTTTAGGGGGGTTTTAGTGCACCGAATTTCTAGTAGAGCCGAAGAAACTCAGGAACTGTGATAGGAACCCTGATATTCAGGTCATTTTGAGTTGCCTCCCTCCAGTTAAACCTAGAAATGCAATTTTGGGGACAAAGGTAACAGCCTGGGATAGGTATCACTTTGGGATATCTTGGGCTACATTTATAAGCAAACAGGTTACTTAGATAATGTATGGCCGACCCTTGGAGTACCCCCAATGAGAATCCCATCTACTGCTAATGAAGCAAAGATTTCTGGTTGCCTCTATAAGTGTTTCTGGATTAGTGTATAATTGTAATTGGCCTGGCGACTATTTGACTGAGACTCTCGTAAAGAATCTTTCTGACTGGAGAAGTAAAAAACCTGAACAAATTGGAGCAAGACGAAACCGTGACAGGTGCTATCCCTCACGTCTAGAAACACTCAAGATGAAGGGATTAGGGTTAATCTATCCTTATCTGTCCCAGAATTAGGACTATTCCTGGCACTGGCACGGCTGGATATCAGATCGTCCTCGTTTTATATGAGGTCTGCATTCTTTTCTCTGCTCAGTCTTCCTCCAACAAATGTCCTTCATAGAACTTCAGCACGGCTATTGTGCTTCTCCCAAGTGTTTACTTGCGTCTCTGATCTTTGGGAGGCTCCTTCAGCTCCAG
Organism: Xenopus laevis; assembly: GCF_017654675.1. Classification (NCBI taxonomy): domain Eukaryota; kingdom Metazoa; phylum Chordata; class Amphibia; order Anura; family Pipidae; genus Xenopus; species Xenopus laevis. The sequence continues at coordinate 4,192,992 of NC_054382.1, read as the reverse complement.
GCAGGAATTTCACACGTGGGAACAAGGAGTTTGTAGGGAGCTCGGCCATCAACGCACAAGCACGTACTTTGGTTATTGTAGATAGAAATAATCTTTCAATGTTTACGGAACATAAATGCTGGTGTAAAGAACTAATCAAAGAATGGAATAGCCAAATAAAATGTTATAGAAATGTCTGTGGACCTTTTGGGTTTAAGCTCCTATCAACTGCCACGTGCCCCAATGACATCAAAAGAAGATAATACATTTATCAGAGCATTGCCATGTTCTTCATAATGTTGGGGTCCTGGTAATAAATATCAAGGGTAATAAACAAGTGTACCCCCCACAAGTTTACAGATATAGTTCCAGGGGTACCCAGGGTACAAATAAGCACTCACCCCAAATCTCCCCCTAACTGGCCTTCAGGCTGGGCCCCCTTAGCTCATAACAAGGTTACAGATATATAGAAACATTGGGGTAACAGTCACCCTGCTATAGTTCCAGGGGTACCCAGGGTACAAATACGCACTCACCCCAAATCTCCTCCTAACTGGCCTTCAGACTGGGCCCCCTTAGCTCATGACAAGGTTACAGATATATAGAAACATTGGGGTGTCACCCTGCTATAGTTCCAGGGGTACCCATGGTACAAATAAGCACTCACCCCAAATCTCCTCCTAACTGGAATTCAGACTGGGCCCCCTTAGCTCATAACAATGTTACAGATATATAGAAACATTGGGGTAACAGTCACCCTGCTATAGTTCCAGGGGTACCCAGGGTACAAATAAGCACTCACCCCAAATCTCCCCCTAACTGACCTTCAGACTGGGCCCCCTTAGCTCATAACAAGGTTACAGATATATAGAAACATTGGGGTGTCACCCTGCTATAGTTCCAGGGGTACCCAGGGTACAAATAAACACTCACCCCAAATCTCCCCCTAACTGACCTTCAGACTGGGCCCCCTTAGCTCATAACAAGGTTACAGATATATAGAAACATTGGGGTAACAGTCATCCTGCTATAGTTCCAGGGGTACCCAGGGCACAAATAAACACTCACCCCAAATCTCCCCCTAACTAACCTTCAGACTGGGCCCCCTTAGCTCATAACAAGGTTACAGATATATAGAAACATTGGGGTGTCACCCTGCTATAGTTCCAGGGGTACCCAGGGTACAAATAAGCACTCACCCCAAATCTCCCCCTAACTGGCCTTCAGGCTGGGCCCCCTTAGCTCATAACAAGGTTACAGATATATAGAAACATTGGGGTGTCACCCTGCTATAGTTCCAGGGGTGCCCAGGGCACAAATAATCACTCACCCCAAATCTCCCCCTAACTGACCTTCAGACTGGGCCCCCTTAGCTCATAACAAGGTTACAGATATACAATACAGCTGTATGGTTGATAGAAGTAAATATACTTTATTTATACTTTCATAACATTTTCCATGCTGAACCCCTCTGCTCTTCCCATGCCACTATCACAGATAAAAGACAAACCCAGGAGAGAAGTATCTATTACATTAGAGGGATGATACATAATGTTAGTGCTGTTTTTCACAATAGGTGGGATGTACAGTGTTAAAAGTGATATTTTCAGCCATGAATTAATAACAGTATTTTTCCCTGGACCCTCTAGTTCTGCTGTGTAATGTTCCCCTGCTCTGCGCAGCACCATTGGCCTAGTGGGAGAATAGAACTCTACAGCTGGAATTCTTTCCCACACACGGTCCAGGCGTCAGTCCTCCGGGCCACCATACTTCCCAGCAGAAAATGTCAGGGTGACAAAGAATACTGTGACATCTTCCCTCTAAATGGCTCTGCATCTGGGAATTTGGAGTATTTTAAGCCAAAGTTATTTTAGAGATGTGATTGCCTGAGGCCTGTCTGTGTCCAGCCTGTGGGAGAAGATACCTATTTGTTCTCTATTGAGACACAGCCACATGGAAATGAATAGATTGGGGGAATATGTAAGTGTCTATAGTTTATATCTGCCTAAATCAGTGCTCCCATCAGGAGGATAAAGGGGGTGCTGTAGTGAGGGGCCCCGCGAGACACAAAACCTTTTTTGCACCAAGGACCAGTTTCAAGCAAAGTCATTTTTATGAGAACGGGGGGAGCGCATTTCAGGCTTATCAAAAAAAAAAAAACCTGTCCAAACATTATTTTGGTCCTTGTTGCGATCAGTAGAAAGCTTCCTGGGCTTCGCACCTCTGTTGACATGGGATTGCAGGTAATTGGGGACGTTTTTGTTGTCTTTAGAGCTATTATAGACTGCAGCGGGGACCAGAGGCGGCCCAGTTGGGCACAACCAGCGTCCTGGTGGTTGGGGACCCCCAGTGTCGGACTGGGACACCAGGGGCCACCCAAAAAACCTTAGACCAGGGGCCCACACAGGTACAATTAACATTCCATTTGTATCTCTCTCTCTATGTGACGTCACAGCACCAACATGAAGAAGGAAAAAATCAATATATACACGTTTTTGCTGTTGTTATTATTATGTTTTATATCAGGAGCTGAAAGTGTCACCTTTTCTGTACAGAGAGATCCCATAAAACTATGGCAGCATAGGTATTCCCTGTACTAAGCACAATTCAGCAGGAACAGTCCCCTAAGTTTGCTCATAGTCTGTACAGAGAGATCCCATAAAACTATGGCAGCATAGGTATTCCCTGTACTAAGCACAATTCAGCAGGAACAGCCCCTAAGTTTGCTCATAGTCTGTACAGAGAGATCCCATAAAACTATGGCAGCATAGGTATTTCCCTGTACTAAGCACAATTCAGCAGGAACAGCCCCTAAGTTTGCTCATAGTCTGTACAGAGAGATCCCATAAAACTATGGCAGCATAGGTATTCCCTGTACTAAGCACAATTCAGCAGGAACAGCCCCTAAGTTTGCTCATAGTCTATACAGAGAGATCCCATAAAACTATGGCAGCATAGGTAATTCCCTGTACTAAGCACAATTCAGCCGGAACAGTCCCCTAAGTTTGCTCATAGTCTGTACAGAGAGATCCCATAAAACTATGGCAGCATAGGTATTCCTCTGTACTAAGCACAATTCAGCAGGAACAGTCCCTAAGTTTGCTCATAGTCTGTACAGAGAGATCCCATAAAACTATGGCAGCATAGGTATTCCCTGTACTAAGCACAATTCAGCATTAAATTTGTTGCCTTCCAGAGTATTTGTTTCTTAGACGGGGGGTCAGTGACCCCTATTTGAAAGCTGGAAACAGTCAGAAGAAGGAGGCAAATACAGATACAGGATACATTTTTCCCTAAACCCATTATCCAGAAAGCTTCAAATTACGGAAAGGTCGTCTCCCATAAGTTTTATCCAATTAATCCACATTTTAAAAACTGATTTTTAATATATATTATTTTCTCCTTAATAATAAAACAGCAATTTCTACTTGATCCCAACTAAGATATAATTAATCCTTATTGGAAGCAAAACCAGCCTATTGGGATTATTTAATGTTTACATGATTTTCTAGTAGACTTAATGAATGAAAATCCATATTACAGAAAGATCCTTTATCCGGAAAACCCCAGGTCCTGAGCATTTTGGATAACAGGTCCCATACCTTTAACTAAAAAAGCTAAAAAAAATCCCGTCAGATCAAGAGCCGCATTGATTGGTTGATGTGGTCCAAGATCCGACTGCCCGTATTCTCCTCACACTGACAGTTGGGTGCCCGACATTTCCCACTTCAGTGATCTCTGAATGTACGAGCAGTTTAAGGAAAGTCTTGGGATCCCTTTAGTTATAACCTGAGTCTCCAGCTGTAGCTAATGAAGTAAAAAAGTAATTGGCTTCACTGCACAATAATAAAAATATATAGCAGGCGAATGAGCTGATTTGGGATTTATGGGGTGCTGGAAGCGGCCAATTCCTTCCTCTCAGCCCTCGGGGTGTAGCTGACTTATTCTCTGTAAAATAAAGCAGGAATTAAACCCACAATGAGCAGAGACAAGTCCAGCCAAACCTTCCAGACCTAGAATATTTTTCATACAGATTCCGGGGTCCTGCAATGACCTTGCTCAACCCTCAATAACCCAAGGGTGCAATACCTCCATCCACCAGCAGGTGATGCTCTACTCACTGTGGTTATAATGTACTGCTGCTCCGCCTCTGGTCTGAATAACCCAATCACCAAGGCAAAAAGGTAGTCTATAGCTTTAAGTTCTGACCAGGGCTGTAAAGGTACAGTATATAGAGTTTTCTCCCCAATCATATTCCCTGTGGGGCTGAATAACCATTAGGAAATGATCTGATTTGCTCAAATAAACAGCATCGGTTGATATTAGTTGTCGGGAGGATGCCGAAGCCATTCCTAAAAGTGTTTTAAAGGGGAAGTTAAAGGGGTGGTTCAACTTTCGGTTCATTTTTAGTATGCTATAGAATGGCCAATTCTAAGCAACTTTCCAATTGGTCTTTATTATTTATTTTTTAGTGGTTTTAAAGGAGAAGGAAAGGTTAAAAGTAAGTAAGCCTTATCAGAAAGGTCTATATAAATACACCAGTAATCCCTCAATGCTGCTCTGAGTCCTCTGTCAAAAGAAACAGCACATTTTTTTCCTTCTATTGTGTACTCATGGGCTTCTGTATCAGACTAACTGTTTTCAGCTTAAACCTCCAGGGCTAGGGCTTGAGCATGCTCAGTTTGCTTCTCTCTCCCCCTGCTGTAATCTGAGCCCAGAGCTATGAGTCAGCAGGGAGAGACTCAGGCAGGAAGTGATGTCACACCAGGTAATATGGCAGCTGCTATCCTATAAAATTACAGAGCTTCAAGAGCTTTTAAAACAGAATAAATATAGCATTCCAGCTTGCACTATTGCAGCTAATCTATTCGCAATAAAATGCCTCCGTAGCTTTCCTTGTCCTTTAAATTATTTGCCTTTTTCTTCTTATTCTTTCCACCTTTCAAATGGGGGTCACTGACCCCATCTATAGAACGAATGCTCTGTAAAGCTTCAAATGTATTGCGATTGCTACTTTCTAGGCAGCTCCTCTCCTATTCATATTCCAGTCTCTTATTCAAATCAATGCATGGTTGCTAGGGGAATTGGAACTCTAGCAACCAGATTGCTGAAACCGCAAACTAGTAAGCTGCTGCATAAACATTTAAATAACTCAAAAACCGGAAATAATAAAAAATGAAAACCAATTGCAAATAGTCTCAGAATATCACTGTCTACATCAGACTAACGGTTAATGTAAAGGTGAACAACTCCTTTTAGCTCAACATCATGTCGACAGGTAATAGTCTTAAACAATTTGCAATTGGTCGTCACTTTAATTCTGTTAACTGGTTTCCATTCCCCCATGTATTGTGGGTAACTGGGCAACAGAACTTTGCTCTATTGAGCACTCGAGTCTCTCCAGGCTTCAGAAATCAGCCGCTCACTATTTATACAACCCAACCTTCTATTAATGGCAGATTACAGCAAAAATCTCTCTGTGTAACCCATTCCCTGCCATACTAGGACTAGGACAGATCTTGAGTAACCGCTCAAGGTCTGTACAAGACCTGAAATATTAAATAATTAATTAAATAAATATTGGGAGCACCCCACCAGGGGCGTAACTACAGAGGAAGCAGACCCTGCAGGTGCAGGGGGGCCCAGGAGGTACAGGGGGCCCATGAGGCTCTCCTTGATGAGCAATTTGAACATATATTGGTAAAACAGGACAAACACTGGATATGTTGGGGGCCCTAAAATTTATTTAATGTGGGGCCCAGCAACATCTAGTTACGCCACTGCACCCCACTTTCAACAGGTACAGACTCCTCTATGTATTTGTTTATTGGATGCACTGGCACAAGGTGTAAAGGGCCAAACACGGACTAAATGTCAGATTGGAGAGGTGCGAACTTGCTAATATTATTAAAGGGATCCTGTCATGGGAAAACATGTTTTTTTCAAAACACATCAGTTAATAGAGCTACTCCAGCAGTATTCTGCACTGAAATCCGTTTCTCAAAAGAGCAAACAGATTTTTTTATATTCAATTTTGAAATCTGACATGGGGCTAGACATTTTGTCAATTTCCCAGCTGCCCCTGGTCATGTGACTTGTGCCTGCACTTTAGGAGAGAAATGCTTTCTGGCAGGCTGCTGTTTTTCCTTCTCAATGTAACTGAATGTGTCTCAGTGGGACATGGGTTTTTACTATTGAGTGTTGTTCTTAGATCTACCAGGCAGCTGTTATCTTGTGTTAGGGAGCTGCTATCTGGTTACCTTCCCATTGTTCTTTTGTTTGGCTGCTGGGGGGAAAAGGGAGTGGATGTGATATCACTCCAACTTGCAGTACAGCAGTAAAGAGTGATTGAAGTTTATCAGAGCACAAATCACATGACTTGGGGTAGCTGGGAAATTGACAATATGTCTAGCCCCATGTCAGATTTCAAAATTAAATATAAAAAATTCTGTTTGCTCTTTTAAGAAATGGATTTCAGTGCAAAATTCTGCTGGAGCAGCACTATTAACTGATTCATTTTGAAAATGTTTTTTTTCCCATGACAGTATCCCTTTAAATGAAAATTTGGGAGATTTTAGGCCATGCTCAGTGAATGTAACAAGAATTGCACTGGGTGGACAAGAGAGACACAAGGTTCGGGTGCAGTGACTGGGGGGTTACATATGGAATGTGACAGTTAGAGGTAATGGAAGATCACCACTGGGGGTGCGTGAGAGGAGAGAGGGAGTGGCTAACTACTTGCAGATCCAATAGCGGGGGCATCAAAGTGTCAGATCAAGTGATACAAGTAATATTAATAGTAAATATAGTAATTCTGCTGCTTGTTGAGCTGAGGATACTGGGAGTTATAGTTTGTAGCAGGCTAAAGTCTGTTTCAGATCTCACGGTTAAACCATTAAAAGCATTAGGGGTTAAACAACAAGTTCTCAAGTCCCAGACTCCCAGCACCCGAGTGTCAGGTTGGAAAAGGCAGTGAATAAAGACTGGGGCTTGTGCCTCTCGGAGTTAATTATCTGTTCTGATTAGAAGAGGGGCCCCCCATGTTCTCTCTGATTAGCGACACTTATCCCTCCTGCCTGTCGCGCATTTCTAATGGGAAAATAAGAAACAGCTCAGGAAACGTTAAGTACAATGTTTTATATAATCCTCTATATACTATATATAATAATCCTCTAAACTTCTTGTTTGGAACATTAACGATTCCACCAGTCATAGAATTGAACATGCGAGAGAGATATAACCCCCCAACCATTACCAAAATGACCAAAACCAACAAGAGTTTGGAGGAACAGACTTATAATAAAATCTGACTCACTGTTACTGTGTTATACGTATACATAAATACCATATCTCTACTATACCTGGTGGGATATCAGATATAAAAGTAACAGTGGATAATAGTCTCTGGGAAGGGAGTGTGACTGTGGGATAGCAGGTATAGTAGGGAGAGATGGTGTCTATAGTAACAGTGGATAATAGTCTCTGGGAAGGGAGTGTGACTGTGGGATAGCAGGTATAGTAGGGAGAGATGGTGCCTATAGTAACAGTGGAATAATAGTCTCTGGGAAGGGAGTGTGACTGTGGGATAGCAGGTATAGTAGGGAGAGATGTGCCTATAGTAACAGTGGATAATAGTCTCTGGGAAGGGAGTGTGACTGTGGGATAGCAGGTATAGTAGGGAGAGATGGTGTCTATAGTAACAGTGGATAATAGTCTCTGGGAAGGGAGTGTGACTGTGGGATAGCAGGTATAGTAGGGAGAGATGTGCCTATAGTAACAGTGGATAATAGTCTCTGGGAAGGGAGTGTGACTGTGGGATAGCAGGTATAGTAGGGAGAGATGGTGCCTATAGTAACAGTGGAATAATAGTCTCTGGGAAGGGAGTGTGACTGTGGGATAGCAGGTATAGTAGGGAGAGATGGTGTCTATAGTAACAGTGGATAATAGTCTCTGGGAAGGGAGTGTGACTGTGGGATAGCAGGTATAGTAGGGAGAGATGGTGCCTATAGTAACAGTGGATAATAGTCTCTGGGAAGGGAGTGTGACTGTGGGATAGCAGGTATAGTAGGGAGAGATGGTGCCTATAGTAACAGTGGATAATAGTCTCTGGGAAGGGAGTGTGACTGTGGGATAGCAGGTATAGTAGGGAGAGATGGTGCCTATAGTAACAGTGGATAATAGTCTCTGGGAAGGGAGTGTGACTGTGGGATAGCAGGTATAGTAGGGAGAGATGGTGTCTATAGTAACAGTGGGATAATAGTCTCTGGGAATGGAGTGTGACTGTGGGATAGCAGGTATAGTAGGGAGAGATGGTGCCTATAGTAACAGTGGAATAATAGTCTCTGGGAAGGGAGTGTGACTGTGGGATAGCAGGTATAGTAGGGAGAGATGGTGTCTATAGTAACAGTGGATAATAGTCTCTGGGAAAGGGAGTGTGACTGTGGGATAGCAGGTATAGTAGGGAGAGATGGTGCCTATAGTAACAGTGGAATAATAGTCTCTGGGAAGGGAGTGTGACTGTGGGATAGCAGGTATAGTAGGGAGAGATGTGCCTATAGTAACAGTGGATAATAGTCTCTGGGAAGGGAGTGTGACTGTGGGATAGCAGGTATAGTAGGGAGAGATGGTGCCTATAGTAACAGTGGATAATAGTCTCTGGGAAGGGAGTGTGACTGTGGGATAGCAGGTATAGTAGGGAGAGATGGTGCTATAGTAACAGTGGATAATGTCTCTGGGAAGGGAGTGTGACTGTGGGATAGCAGGTATAGTAGGGAGAGATGGTTCTATAGTAACAGTGGATAATAGTCTCTGGGAAGGGAGTGTGACTGTGGGATAGCAGGTATAGTAGGGAGAGATGGTGCCTATAGTAACAGTGGATAATAGTCTCTGGGAAGGGAGTGTGACTGTGGGATAGCAGGTATAGTAGGGAGAGATGGTGTCCTATAGTAACAGTGGATAATAGTCTCTGGGAAGGGAGTGTGACTGTGGGATAGCAGGTATAGTAGGGAGAGATGGTGCCTATAGTAACAGTGGATAATAGTCTCTGGGAAGGGAAGTGTGACTGTGGGATAGCAGGTATAAGTAGGGAGAGATGGTTGTCTATAGTAACAGTGGATAATAGTCTCTGGGAAGGGAGTGTGACTGTGGGATAGCAGGTATAGTAGGGAGAGATGGTGTCTATAGTAACAGTGGATAATAGTCTCTGGAAGGGAGTGTGACTGTGGGATAGCAGGTATAGTAGGGAGAGATGGTGCCTATAGTAACAGTGGATAATAGTCTCTGGGAAGGGAGTGTGACTGTGGGATAGCAGGTATAGTAGGGAGAGATGGTGTCTATAGTAACAGTGGGATAATAGCCTCTGGGAAGGGAGTGTGACTGTGGGATAACAGGTATAGTAGGAGAGATGGTGCCTATAGTAACAGTGGATAATAGTCTCTGGGAAGGGAGTGTGACTGTGGGATAGCAGGTATAGTAGGGAGAGATGGTGTCTATAGTAACAGTGGATAATAGTCTCTGGGAAGGGATGTGACTGTGGGATAGCAGGTATAGTGGAATGGACTGTGGGATAGCAGGTTATAGTAGGGAGAGATGGTGCGTATAGTAACAGTGGATAATAGTCTCTGGGAAGTAGGAGGTAAATTTCATATCAATCCTATAGTAAATGCTAAAGTAAGACTCCCGGCACACAGTGATAGTGTAAAGCTCAGTAAATATCATGGCTATATAAATAAAGGATAATAATAAGTAATGACTTTTTAATCTTTTAATTACACCTCCCTTATCAAAACACTGGCATTTTCTCTTTCTCTGCAGTTGATCATTAACTGAGCCACATGTGACCCTGAGTTGTCACAAGCCCAAATGATGGAAAATCAAAATACAGTTTTTTTTACAACCTCCCATAAAAGCAGAAGTCGTTGGGTCGGTGCCATAAAGAAAGGCTCAATTATGGCTCAAGGTGAAGATAATGAGAGAGAGCAGAGAGTTAGGGGAAGTAGGAGACATGGGAAAGATACAGAGTGTGTATATGATTCATTCACAATGTCACCTGTATGGACTTTATTCCCGGTCTCACAGAGTTCAGACAGGAGATAGTTACAGTGCAGAGGGGGATTCCTTCGAGGGAGAATAAAGACTCACATGGAGCTGGAGTTTTCAGTGGAGAACTGGATACATTTACCATTAGAGTACAAATGATTCACAAGGCTATAGATACCACAGGGATGTTTTCTACTTATCTGTTTTTCTATTTATCTCTCTGTTTATCAGCCTCATCAGTCTTGTTATCTCTCCTGTTATCTTTCCACTGACTTTGCACATATCTGTTATACATCTATTATCTCTTATACAGCTTCTATCTATTTATCTCCCTTTCTAGCTGTCAGCTGTCTATCTATCTATCATCTATCTATCTATCTATCTATCTATCTATTATCTATCTATCTATCTATCATTCATCTATCTATCTATCTATCTATCTATCATTCATCTATCTATCTATCTATCTATCTATCTATCTATCTATCTATCATTCATCTATCTATCTATCTATCTATCATACTCTAATCATATCTATCATATCTATCCTATCTATCATATCTATCATATCTATCTCGTATCTATCTATCTATATATCTATCTATCTATCATATTCTATCGAATCTATCTATCCATCTATCCATCTATCTATCTATATCTATCATCTATCTATCATCTATCTATCTATCTATCTATCTATCTATCTATCCATCTATCCTATCCATATCTATCTATCTATCTATCTATTCCATCTATCTATCATCTATCCTATCTATCTATCTATCATCTATCTATCCATCTATCCATCTATCTATCATCTATCATTCTATCAATCATCTATCTATCTATCCAATCTATCTATCCATCTATCCATCTATCCATCTATCCATCCATCTATCCATCTATCCATCTATCCATCTATCCATCTATCCATCTATCCATCTATCCATCTATCTATCTATCATTCATCTATCTATCTATCTATCTATCTATCCATCTATCCATCTATCCATCTATCCATCCATCCATCCATCCATCCATCCATCTATCCATCTATCCATCTATCCATCTATCCATCTATCCATCTATCCATCTAACCATCTATCCATCTATCCATCTATCCATCTATCCATCTATCCATCTATCCATCTATCCATCTATCTATCATCTATCCATCTATCAATTCATCTATCTATCATCTATCTATCTATCTACCATCAATCTATCTATCATCTATCTATCTATCTATCTATCTATCTATCTATCTATCTATCTATCTATCTATCATCTATCTATCTATCTATCTCTCTATCTCTCTATCATCTAGCTATCTGTCATCTATCCATCTATCTATCTATCTATCTATCTATCTATCTATCTATCTATCCATCTATCCATCTATCCATCTATCCATCCATCTATCCATCTATCCATCTATCCATCTATCCATCTATCCATCTATCTATCTATCCATCTATCTATCCATCTATCAATCCATCTATCTATCATCTATCTATCTATCTACCATCAATCTATCTATCATCTTTCTATCTATCTATCTATCCATCTATCTATCTATCTATCATCTATCTATCTATCTATCTA